>NC_087212.1:77702626-77855126 GCF_015104395.2 Macrobrachium nipponense | reverse complement strand
AACAATTCACTAACCCGTCGTCTGCTCGACTCGTGGATTCTGGCTGCCAGACGTACAAAATTATTCCTGCCATGAACAAACTCACGTATTTTAGGTTGAATTTGGAGTGAATTAAGAATGAAATGTGTAAAATTACCATCAATTAACCACTGTGGTGTTTCATTTGTAAGGTCAGTAAGGTTAAAACCATCGATGACAAGGTAAAAATGCATTTCAGTTCAAAACATGATCACGGAAATAAAATGTCTCATACTTTCATTAATATAGGCAACCAAATGTTGTTTTATTGTGCTGTTTACAACTGCAAAATTGAGTAAAAGCAATAAATGTTACATAGATACGCAAATAATTGTTCAATTGGGCGCTGGGAAGGATGTTCCGCCAGAGTATGCCTGGTGTCCGTGAGATGATACCATGCCATATTGGATTAAAAAACTGCCACGAAAACATATTTTACGAAGACCTCATATACTTATTTTAGTTTGTATGGTTGTTTCATATATCTCATATTGTTGACGAAACTTCAATCTTTTGAATGGTATGCTTAAATATTGAATTGTAGTTTTGTTTCACCGATTAAATATCGAGTGAAAAAGTGGCTCATTAGTCCTTGCAAGTGCCTGCACAGCGATGCATTACCCTACTAGTACCCTAAAGAAATTCCTATTTTGACAACAAATTAGAAAAGGGTGCTAGGGCTACTACCTACTACGTACTAGTATACGTCGTAGTACTGATGAGATACCTTTGGGGTAGGTATTTCTAAGTAATGATGGTGTGCCTGCTTTTACCATGGAAATTGGTATTTCCTACAGTTTTCGTGCTTTTAATGAAGAAGCAGCCTTTTGGCGGTCAACTGTTAGCTATTTACCTCCTACCTATCTCTACCCAGCGATGATTGGGGACTTTGGGAATTCAGGGTTGTTCCTACACGATGTACAAACCCTTGGTCCTTAACATTAGTAATTTTTCAGCATAGGCTGGAATACAGCCGTTAAATTCTTGAACAAGGTGGTAAGGCAGTAACTAAGTCTTGTGGCGGGCAGGTCCACCTTCCCGGATGTAAACACTCCAATTTGCTTTTGGCCATATTATGATGAAGATGTATGTTTGTGAGCTCTTGATGACCAGCTGTTAATCACGATTTTCCCGATGGAATTTTTCTTTTATTACTTGGAATGAATATATATACTATAGGTATATATATAATACTGTTTGATGTTATTAATTAATTGACTTAATAATATACAAACCCACTATTTGTGATAGCCTTGCTAGCTGCCTTTCTACTTTGTGTTAAAGGTCAGTGGCAAGGGTGTGCCTACACCCTTATTCCATGTTTTTTCCATTCAATGTCAGCACGATCCAGTGTATTCATTTAAAATTTACGCTTACGCTTTGGAAATTACCAAATGGAACTTATAGGTTTGTCCTTTGTTTTTCTTTAGGTATTTCTTCTCTTAGATCCCTATACTAGCTCATTGGATGAAGATAGAGGGGGACATGTGGTGTTGGTGTTTGAGGGATCTCCTTTTATTTCTGAGGGCAGTGCCCTGCCCTTGGATGCAAGAGGAGTATCCGTATTTTTGTTTAATCATGTTTTCTTTATTGTACAGGCTAACAGTGGTGATAGTTAATTACAGCAGTAGATGGTTGGATATCTCTTAGTGTTGGCTACCCTAACCTCAGAATTGTACTTGTAACTCGTAGCATGCTGTGATATTGGTCCTCGAGTGTGTGTATTGTTCCTCTGCTGAAAATCATTTGTTCTTACACGATATACAAACCCTCGGTCCCTTACATAAGGAATTACTTTCAGCGTAGGCTGGAATTACGGCTGTTAAATTCTTGAACAAGGTGGCTAGGCAGTAACTACTGTCTGGTAGACAGGTAGGCCCACCTGCCCAGATGTAAACAATCCGCTTTGCATTCGGCCGTCTTCCGATGAAGAAGTATGTTTGTGAGCTCTTGCTGACTAGCCGTTGATTATAGTTTTCCCGGTGGGATCTTTAATTGGTTGTTTTGAATAAATTTGTATACTATACAGTGTTTGATATCGGTAATTAATTGACTTTAATAATTAATATGCAAACGCACTTTTTGTGGTAGCCTTGGTAGCAGCCTTTCTACTTTGTGTTAAGGATCAGCGGCAAGTGAGCCAACATCATTATTACATAACGTTTTTGCCCTTTAACGTTAGGACGAGACATGTATTCATCTGAAATTTATGCATATGCCTTGGAAATTACCGAGGGGAACTTCGGAGGTTTGTGTTTTGTTTTCTCCTGGTATTTCCTCTTCTCCTTCATCCTTTCGCTAACTATTGGACAAAGATAGAAGAGGGGGCATGTGGTGTTGGTGTCTGAGGGATCTCTTCTCATTTCCGAGGGTGGTGCCCTTGGATGCAAGAGGAGTATCCTTATTACTTTAAATCACATTTTCTTTCTTCAGACTAACAATGGTGATAACTGATTACAGCAGTAGATGCTCAGATATCTCTTTGTGATGGTTATCCTAACCTTAGAATTGTACTTGTGACTCGTAGTATGCTGTGATATAGGTCCTAGAGTGTGTGTACTGTTCCCCTGCTGAAAATCATATTCATCTACTGCTGCTATCTTACAGTTTCGTCACTGGACAAAGCCTTTGCTGCTGCCCTGTGATTATTAACTCTATTCCTGCTGGTAAATGTACCTCATCCTGTAGAAGAAGTCTTGCAGAATTTGGAGAAGTGGAAGAAGAGAGCTTGTCAAATGTCGTCATCTTCCTCTTTGGAATCATATTTTTCATCAGCCTGCACCCCTTCGACTTCTAAGGCTCCCTGCTGAAGAAGGACAAGGTAGTCTCTCTCTCTCTCTCTCTCTCTCTCCATCTCGTCTTCTCTCTTTTGGAATCATATTTTTCTCAGCCTGCACATCCCTTCGACTTCTAAGGCTCCCTGCTGAAGAAGGACAAGGTAGTCTCTCTCTCTCTCTCTCTCTCTCTCTCTCTCTCTCTCTCTCTCTCTCTCTCTCTCTCTCTCTCACACTTGGAGGAATAATGGTTAGGAGACACCTTGCTGCAGGATAAGTGAAGCCACTCAGGATGCGGGCCGCCATATTGGGACTGGCAACTTAATCCCTAGGTCGACCTTTGAAGGGGTTGACCATAGGTGCGCGACCTCGTGATGACAAAGGTGTCACTCAATTGTTTTTTACTGTAATTGAAGCACTAGTCGTGACAACATCTTCCAGTGAGTAAACCTTATTCATACACAATGCCAGTATCTTGTGCTGCTTATGGCTGCACTACAAGGATGAACAAGATCAGGGATCCTAAAATCACATTTTATGATACAATAAGGATACAAAATTTATATGATTAATTTCTAACAACCCACGTGTAGCCAAAAGTCATTACTAGCCATGTGGTAGCCAGAAACTGAACGTGTCTTGTGTGTAAGCCTTTGGCTGCACTCAAGTTTTCACTAAGTTCAAAATCCCATATTCTCATTTCAATGATTTTATAGCACTAGAATAGCAAAATATCTATACAAATAAATGTTGAAGGGCTTGCTCCATTACAATAGCTGCTTTTTCAGAGATAGCTTTGCAATTTTCTGTGTGTGTGTGTGTGTGTGTGTAATTTCTTTCTCAACTGAAGGACAAAATCTCAAAGAACTTGCTTTCATTTTGCAGGTTTCTGAAAGATGAGGCACTAAAAGACAAATGGGTTAGGGAGATGCAACGAGAAAACTTTACTCCTACAAATTATTCTCGTTTATGTTTGAAACATTTCAGAGAAGATGACATAGACCGGACATCTTTGAAGGATTTCCAAAATATTTAAAAAAAACATTGCTCCAAAAAGGAAGCTGCCAACGAATCGTTCTGGCACCGACACATCAAATCATGCACCTGGGGAATGAAAAGGAGTCTTTATTAACAGCTAAAGAGCCCTCTCATACAGTTTGCTATAACGTTGCTAATGAAGTGAAAAATCTTAAATGAAAACTTGTGCAATCTAAAAAAAAGATCAAAGTCCTACAGCAATCAAAGAGATGTCTCGTGAAAAAAAAATGGTGATCTTAAAAATGTAATATTAGAACTAAAAAGAAAAGCGTTTCATAAGTGATGAGGTTTTAGGTTTATTAGAGAATTGCACTAGTGGTGTATAAGATCTCCTCAAAAGACAGACTGCAAAGCACAGTAATCAACCACGTCCAACTTCTTATTCGCCTGAACTACGAAGTTTTGCCCTTACTCATAACTTTTATTCCACGCATGCTTACCGTTACGTGAGAAAAGTTTTTGATACATGTTTGCCTCATCCGAGAACTATTTAGAAATGGTATCAAGGTATTGATGGCAGACCAGGTTTCACTGAATCTGCTTTTTCAGCAATGAAATTAAGAATGCGCTAAAACAGGTAAACCATTGTTTTGTTAATTAATAATGGATGAAATAGTGATAAGAAAGCAATTGGAATGGGATGGAAAAAGGTGTCATGGTTACACCGATACGGGAACATAACTGGATAATGACAATCTCCCTGTAGCAAAGGAGGCACTGACATTTATGACTGTGACAGTGAATGGCAGTTGGCAAATGCCTGTTGGGTATTTCTTAATTGTAGGGCTAGGTGCTACAAAGAGAAATAATTTAGTAAAGCAGTGCTTGACTAAACTTCATTCCAGTAGGCATTACAATTATATCTCTTACTTGTGATGGGACATCTTCAAATCTGTCTCTGTAAAGAATCTTGGCTGCTCCTTTGAAAACAACACCATAGAATCGGCTTTTAATCATCCTGTGACACCGAAACCAATATGCGTACTTCTAGATCCATGTCACATGATAAAACTTGTTAGAAATTGTTTTGGAGATAAAAAAAATTTTGATTGATAAAAATATTTTGATTGATAAGAATAGAAATGATGTGAAATGGGACTACACTGAACATTTGTGTAGACTCCAAGAAAAAGAGGAACTGCACTTGGGTAATAAGCTCAGGGCTACACATGTTGCATGGATGAAAAAAAAGAAGAACGTTAAGTTAGCGACACAGCTTAGTGAATCTGTTGCAACTAGTTTAAAATTCTGCCTTGATGAAAAAATAAGTGAATTTGAGGGAAATAAAGCTACTATTGAATTCATTATGGTATTCAACACCTTATTTGACATATTGAATTCTCAAATTCTAAATGCCAAAGGATTTAAATGCCCAATTCAGAAGAATAATGCAAGTGATATTAAAGATTTTTTAATAAAAGCACAAACATATATCAGATCTTTGAGACTTCAGGATGGTAAAGACATCCTAAAATCAAATAAAAAAACTGGTTTCATTGGCTTTCTCTATTGCATACAAAGTCTTCAGGTTCTGTGCGAAAATTGTATTGCATCAGGTGTGGGCCTTTACAAGTTTTGATGACCTGCAAATTCAGTAAGGATCATATTGAACTATTCTTTGGTTAAGTAAGAAATATGGGAGGCCATAATGATAATCCAACAGCGAGACAATTCTCTGCTGCTTGTACATAATAACTTAATGGATACCATTTGTGGCAACTGCTTGCCGTTGGAGTTGGTGCCCATATTAACTGCTTCAAGCAGCATAAAAGAGCAGGTTGTAGTGAGGAATATAAAGGCTTCTGTTTCAAGACAACAAATTTTAGATGTTCAAGAAGCATATTCAGATGACAAGGAAGATGATTATGATTATATTCCAAACCATTACCCCTTGTCAAAATGTTCAAATAAAATAGTAGCTTATATTGCAGGCTTTGTTGTTTTTAAGTTAAAAAAGTCTTTACAGTGTGAGGTCTGCATTGATGCATTAACGTTAACAGATGCTAATTTTCGTCACACTTTCATCAAATTATAAACCAAAGGAAAATTAAAAACCAAAGGAAAATTGGTGTATCCATCAAATGATGTTATTGATGTATGCAATACATGTGAAAAAATATGAGGGAAATGTTGTCCTGCAACAAAACACTGGGGAGAGTTAACTTCCATAAATTAGTTAGTTCAGTATTGGCAGCTTACAGAGGCAAAACAATATTTTCAGAATTTGATTATCACATGATTGGACAATCACTTGCACTTATTGATTAAAGCAATAACTGAAAAATATTTGCAAGTGAGATATAATTATGCTAGTAAGCAGATTACTGCTAAATTTCAATCGCAGGTCGCAGGAAAGAGTACCAGATGTATACTAAGCTAATTCATTTTAGCGGTCAATAATTCCTAATAGTAGGCGATTACAAACAGTAAAGACTAAGGAATTAGCAGACATAAAGAGAATAGCTTTAAATTTGTGCCAGTAATAGGTTATATGTCTATAAGATTGTGAAAAAGTTTGTATTGTATTTCTGAGTAATAAAGTAAGGTATTACGTATGATGAAATAATTAACTGTTCTTTAAAAGAATGATAAAATGTCTAACACTTTTCACCTTCATTTATGCCATGAAAAGACGCATTATGAAAATAAAAGATGGGAAAAGTAACTGAAGCTTTTCTATTAATCTTGATGGTTTAGTCTCTCTTTTGCCATTCCTGGGTGTGGCTGCCACGCAGTAAACTGGCTTCACTTTACTGAATGGTCTGACCTATTATTCCTCCAAGCGTTCACGTGACTGACCGGTCTAGGTGGTGGCAAACGTTTCACCTGCCGTGTGAGTTTCGTAACCCTCCTCAGGAAAGCGTTTTCTCCAGACTATAACGCTTTCCAAGACTTGTGTCACGGCCATCACCGCAGGTTGATGGCTGCCCGTGACTTGCTTTTCCTGCTTGTTCCACTAGCAATGCGAGCGAGAGCGTCCAGTCTTCCTCACCCATTCCCTCTACTTCCTATGGCTACGCCGGGAGTGGCAAGGTGAATAGGAGGATCCTGCAGAGTGCTCCATAGGATTCAGCTTCGGGAAACTATGTTCCTGGAGTGATCTTAGGGTCATACCGGACGTACGTCCACATCTTTAAGGAAGGATCATATGTCAAATCCAGTCTTAAATGCTCGCATTTAAGACTGTAAAAATCGAGGAGGGACCCCATCCTGACAATCGTTTGACAAAGTTCTAGGGTCTCGCCGAGCACTTAAATTCTTTGCAATTTCTAGCAATTTCCAAGTGTTTTAGTCTTCTACGATCTGCAAACACTCGGGCGAGACAAGAATTCCTGATAATTGTTAATACAATACCCGGGAATCTCGCTGGATGCTCGAATTCCTTGGAATTTCTGGCATTCTCAGAGTGTTATGGTTTTCTGTAATTTCCAAACACTTGAGTGAGACAGACATCCCCGGTAACTGTTATTACGAATATCGGAAGTCTCGCTAAGCCATTAAATGCCTTAGAATTTCTAGCATTCGCAGAGTGATTTGGTTTTCTCTGATTTCCAAACACTGGCAGCGGGCATTCCCAATAAGTATTACAATAATCGGGAGTCTCGCTGAGCGCTGCCTTGGACCCTTGGTTTTGTTGGCGCTCGCCGAATGCTCGGCTTCATCATATTGCCGAGTAAGGGAGAGACAAGGCTCGCCTGATTATTGTCTTACAAGAGTTGGGTTTTTCTCGCTGAGTGTGGGAATTCTTATGAATTCTAATGCTCGCCGAGCGCTCACTATTACGAGTACTTGGATTTGAGCCGTCTTTACTTCTCTTCGATTCAGTTATGAAAGATGTATGTCCACATTCAGCCTAGTCTTTCACATGAAAGTAGTAGTAGTATTGTTTTTCCTCAGTTGAGATTCAACTGCTGATGAGAAACTTCTGTGCCTTGCCATCACAGGGATAGATGGATAGACAATTTTCATGAACCTTGTTTAATATCTCCCTTCAAAAGGCGGGTATCGATGTATCAACTTGGTCTCAGATGTCGCAGTAAACTGCAAATCATTCGGCATCTGTTGCCAGGTTTGAGTCCTTCATGATCCCCTGCACCTTGGACTTGGTAATTGATGATCCAGATCAATCATTACTTTGTCCTGTTAGTGGGTTGCTGTACTTTCGGAAAAGACCCAACATCTTTGACATGGATGGTGATAACTTTTCACTGGTACCGTCCTTAACTTATGGCGCCACCGACTTAGTGATTCAATTTTACGGTGCTGATTTCAGTGTCAATAACGGCATTTTATAGCACCTTAAGTTGATGTTACATCAAGTTGACAGTGCTTATGACACTGTAAACTTGATGCAACGCCAAGCTATGGTGCTATAACTCGAGTTACGGCACCTTGAGTACTGTTAAAGTGCTGTTAACAGCAAAAAACCAACTTACGATGGAAATTAACTTTTAAGTGTGGTGCTGAAATGGATCCCCCCCGACTCGCGAATGAAGAAGTGTCTAAGGACATGTCTTTCTCCTGGTTTTGTGAGACGATCAGGGGGTGGTTCTGTGCAGCTGGCAACATCACCTGTAAGTTTCCCCCCGAGAGCTCACGGAATCAGAGGCTTAGTCCATCCCTCACTTTCCGGAGGAATCTGTCGGTTGGATACAGTAATGTGGTCTCATCGGACCACATTATGTATTCCTACCTTCGGGTATTGCCCACAAGTATACTGGAAACCTTTTTTCTTGAATGTGTGGCGGCTTCTCAACAAGTGTTTTCTTACCCGGCTCCTTTAACAGGACAGGTAGCATCTCGCCAAGGTGTGGTTCTGGAAGTGAGAAGCATTACAAGAGTGACTGGCCTCTCTTCCTCCTCCTTCCACATCCCCTTACTTCTCTTCCTTCAGGCAGAGAATAGGACTCGAACCTACACTTGCTGGAACTGGCATCTAATGTGGTGAATCTACCCATCGAGCACCCCATTCTATTTTCTTCACAGAATAATAGAAGCAATCCCTCTCCTTCCTCTAGCATGGGGAGGAAGGAGGAAATGGCATAAAGACAACCCTTTTTGAGTCTTTGCCTCACTGCCTCCGACTGTTAAGATTCTTCCCAGCCTTTTTTTCTTTTGAGTTACAATTCCTCACCCATTCGAAAAGGTCTAGAAGTCTGACATTTGATCTTGCAGTTCCTATATACTCCGATCAATATGTCAGAGGCAGGGCACTACTATTCACCCTTTCGATCAGGAATAGCGGCCCAGGTGTGCAGAACTCCAGTCAGTTCAAGAGACTCACTCAGATTCCTCTCTCCAACCAGTGAGTCTGATTAGTATTGTAAAGGACTGAGGGTTTGTATATTGTGTAGGTACAAATCACAGTTTTTAAAAGTAAATTGTATTTTTCCTAACTACTCTACAAACCTGAGGTCCTTTTCACATTAGGCCTGGCCCACCTCATGCCATCCCTCAATCTGAAACCTAGGTCAAAAGGCAAACTGGAATGTTCACATCCGGGCAGGCTGGTCTCCCCGCCTACAAGACAGTAGTTACTGCTTAACTTAACTACGTACTTTGTTCAAGAGTTTTAACTGCCATGTTCCAGCTTTGCCTTAAGAAATTCCTATTGTAAAGGACTTCAGGTCTGTAAAGTTAGGCAAAAACACAATTTGATTTTAAAAATTGTGATAATTTTGTTCCATCTCCCAGTAACCTCTCATACTGTTTGCACAGAAGCTTGATGTGTAGGAGATATTTTTGTACATGAAACAATTGTTGCAGATTTTATATACCGATGTGCTAATAGGCCTTATAAATATATTTTAATTTTCAGGAATTGTTGTTGTAACTGCGTACAAAAGTACAGTACGTATTAGGAAACCAGTCGAACAGAAGTGAGCATTATATAGAGATTAAATGAAAGCAGTAACATCATTTTAACAAGCCATTCAAGAACTCCAAGCAGTTGTTTATGACTAAGGTATTCAGTTCTGCATATTTTTTCCAGTTGGTACAGTTAAAGTAGCCATGTTTACAGTTGCCATTCATATCTTTAGTGTAGTACGGAGTTAATTTTGAAGTTCTCCATTATTCTTCAAGAAGTTCTGAGATATTGTTGATGGGCATCATGTATAAGAGAGAGAAGTTGAATAAGTGTTCTGTTTGTGGCAGGGAATTTGCTCTGAAAAGTAGTTTGAAAGTTCATGAGTTAAGCCACAGTCAAGCAGACAAGCCTCATGTATGTACTATTTGTGGCAAGCAATTTACTTTTCAAACTAGTTTAAAAATACACATACTAGGTCATGCGCCTAAAATGCCATTTGAATGTAGGACATGTGGTGAAAATTTTCCACTGAAAAAAACGCTCAAGAAGCATTTA
The DNA here is from genome assembly GCF_015104395.2 of Macrobrachium nipponense. NCBI lineage: Eukaryota > Metazoa > Arthropoda > Malacostraca > Decapoda > Palaemonidae > Macrobrachium > Macrobrachium nipponense. Next base: position 77,844,932 of record NC_087212.1, on the reverse strand, counting down.
AAATTACACATTAAGACTGAACCTGAAGGTTCACCTTCGAGAGAACTTTCTACATCAGAGATAATCACAGTGATAGTAAAAGTAGATGACACTGTTCAAGATAAGTTAGAGTGTAAGGTGTGCTCAGAAGAATTTACTAATGAATATGATCTCAGGAAACACATGTCTGTACACAGTAATATAAAAAAACCCTCATGTTTGACATGTTTGACCTGCCATAAAAAATTTCCAACTGAAGAATTGCTTTTGAATCATATATATAAGTCAGTGTATCCTTGTGGGATTTGTCCTGAGTCATTCAAGTCTTGCAGTCTTTTAAGGAAGCATATGAGAAGTCATTTTTGTGAGTGCATGGTTTGTGGTGAGAAGTTTGAATTCAAACGGGACCTGAAAAGACATGCGCTAAGTCATAAAGAAGATTTGAACTGTACCTCTTGTCCAAAGAAATTTTCAAGTCAGTGGAAATTAATGCAACACTTACAAAGAGTCCATGGAAAAGTTCGTGATGTTCAGTGTGACTTTTGTGGTAAAATGTATACTAGACAGTACCTCCAAAATCATTTGAAAACTCATACAGGAGAAAGACAGTATAAGTGTCACATTTGTGGGGCAAGTTTTGTTCAAAATATCCACTTGAAAACCCATTTGAAAACTCACTCAGGTGTCAAAGACTATCAGTGTGACATCTGTGGTAAGAGCTTTGCTCTAAGATGTACACTAACTTATCATTATAGAACACACACAGGAGAAAAACCATATGAGTGTAAAGTCTGTAATAAGGCATTTGTGCAGTTGTCATCCTTAACTCAACACAAGCAAGTTCACTTTCCCAGTGGTCCACACCAGTGCCAGTTGTGTGATAAGAAGTATGCTTATAAATACACATTGAATGCCCATTATAGAGAGCACACTCCAGAAGAATTGGAAAAATTGGATCCACAGTTATTGAACTCTATATGGAATAGATGTAGAGTACGGGTAAAGTGTGGGAAATGGGAATGTGAATACTGTAAGAAGACATTCAGAGTGAAGGCCAATTATATGATGCATGTGAAACTTCACACGGGAGAGAAACCTCACTCATGCACACTGTGTGATAAAACCTTCAGACTAAAAGCTAACCTCAAGACTCATGAAAGAATTCACACAGGAGAGCGTCCTTATGCATGTCAGTTGTGCAGCAAACGTTTTATTCAGCAGTCACATCTTAAAGCTCACATGGTTCTACATACAGGTGGAAAACCACACACATGTAAAATTTGTGGTAGATCTTTTGGCTACAAGAATAATCTGATAGCCCATAGGAAAATACATCAAAGAGAATTAGATTCTTCTACAGGCAACAAAGCAAATAAAGTTTTGTGTTGTGATGGATGCAAGGTTTTATTCACTACAAATAAGAAGTTTAAAGCACATTTAAAAGTGTGCCCTGTAAAATGTGAAATTGCTGCTAGCCAAGAAATTTCTGATGAGTCATCCCATTCAGACATTTCAAATTGTTCACCTGATTATGTTATAACAGCTAAATATGAAGACCTTCTTTCTGATGATATGTGTATTGTGCCTTCCATTGAATGCTCTTCAGATGTGCCCCTAGACCCAAATGACCACTTATTAAAGCCTCAGTTGATATTGAGCTTAAGTGAAAGTGCAGTGTTTGATGATCAAGTTGAGCTTACAGTATATGAAATTATTGAAGATGCGTTATATGATGGTGTTCAGACTTTGTAACTATGTAGTCATAATTACATGATGTATCGGGATGCATGAGACATCGAGTTTTGGGGTGTGTATATGATTTAAGTTTTCTTGATGTTCTCTTGGAGATTTTATGATTTTTTCATTTTGTTCACTTTTAACAAGCTTGATTATTTGCAGATCAAATATTTCTGTCATTTCTGATTTAAGCTTTAACTTTTTATAAAACAATCATATTTTTAAATTACAAAAGCCATCCTGATGGAAAGAATAATTTTCCTTTGAAAATAATGAAGTGTGAAGATGACTTTTTTTTTTTTATAATTATTGGACTTTATTTATTAAAAAACAACTAATTAAATGAGAAAAATAAATTTGGTATCCAATCTGTGTTTTCTTTCAGATGTGTTTTCCTTAATACATAGTATATGGATAACCAGCTTGTATTAAATTGTTTGTTGATATTTTGTTGGTCTTTAATGTTAAACATCTCTTAATTTATTCGCACTGAGACCCAAAATTTTTCCCTGAAGAATGTGGGATATTAGATATCCAAACATTTATTGTGGAAATGAAGACATTAATCCTCTGAATTCCAGTACATAAGAACAAACCTGTTGCTGATTTCTTGTAGAAAACAAGTGAACTATTAGTATAACCATTAGTATGAAGGTAGGCAAGGTTTGCTCTCTAGGCAGTTCCCTCTTTTTTCTTCCTGCTAATTACAATAGTTTAACCAGACCACCAAGCAAAGTCTCTTAATGTAATCAATAGAACTACCACAGCCTTCCTTTCCTTGGTCCTTGTATGTAAATTTATTAGTATTTTTTTCCAATCATTTTGTTTCCATTGATAATTGTGTCATAACTTATCATTCATACATAAGATGTTTTTATTTTTAATTGTTCCTACACAAATACAAACATTTGATCTTTGCTTAGGATTTAGCTTAGGAACGCAGCTGGAACAGCCATTTAACTTTCAGACAAGGTTGTTAACTACTGACGGAAGTGTGGAAGCCCCTCCCCAAGAATTGGTCTGCATGCCACTTTGCTTACAGCCACCATCATGTGAAAACGTCTTTGCGCGACTCCTGTTTGCTTTCTTTTGTTTTGGTTTTTGTTGATATATTTCTGTGTATTTGGTATACAGTGGTCCCCCGGTTTTACGCGTTTCACATTTTCGTGGTCCACTTTGTCGCCAAATTTTGTGGAACACATAATTCACTTTTCCACTGGGAATTCACTTTTCCACTGGGGACTTTCACTAATTTGCTGATTTTTTATATGGACTACATGTAAAATTATTACTAATTTGCTTTTTTAATTTTTTAATTTTTTTTGTAAAGCAGCAGTATTTATTCACTAATTACTGTATTTTTTCATAATGTGTTTGTGACTAAATACAGATTTTTATGATAAGAATTACTTACAGCACACAGATAATGTAGTTACAGTATGTATCTACATTATTAAGCTCATTCCAGGTTGGGCCCCATGATGAGCATAATAGGTGTATGATTCTCTCTCTCTCTCTCTCTCTCTCTCTCTCTCTCTCTCTCTCTCTCTCTCTCTCTCTCTCAAATGTATATTTGAAATGTTATTGCTGTAAAGTTTTTTTATGATAGAGCATATTGTACAATATAAAATAGAAAATAAAATTAAAATAACTAGCAGATATTTAAAATATTGTACGACATGCTTTATCATAAAAAACTTTACAGTAATATCATTTTAAATACATCTTACATTACCCTTAGAGAGAGAAAATTGTACACCTACCTATTATACTCATTCCGGGTCCCAACCTGGAATGAACTTAATAGATACTTATCTACTTTTTAAGTACAATTTGCTCATTTCAAAAACATCTTACATTACCCTTGAAAAGAGAGAGAGAGAGAGAGAGAGAGAGAGAGAGAGAGAGAGAGAGAGAGAGAGAGAGAGAAGAGAGAGAGAGAGAGAGAGAGAGCGCGTGTACACCTATTATTGTTATGTTATAAGTACACTGTAAATTATTTTTACCATAAAACCTGTATTGAGTCACAAAAACAATATGAAAAAATATAGTAGTTAGTGAATAAACGTCGTTTTCTTTTTTACCGTTATCCATACATTAAGGGGTTGGTTGCCTGTTTTGCTTTCTCCACTGCCTTCTATCATAGGCATCATCAGGCATGGTTTATTGTTTGGCAAAGGGGGTTTTTATGACTGCATGCCCTTGCTGTCATCAACCACAGTTGTTGGCAGTGGGCCTAGCCTTTTACTAAAAGTAGGTATGATTGCAATGCTCATCATGGGGCCCAACCTGGAATGAGCTTAATAATGTAGATACATACTGTAACTACATTATCTGTGTGCTGTAAGTAATTCTTATCATAAAAATCTGTATTTAGTCACAAACACATTATGAAAAAATACAGTAATTAGTGAATAAATACTGCTGCTTTACAAAAAAAAATTAAAAAATTAAAAAAGCAAATTAGTAATAATATTACATTTGGTCCATATAAAAAGTAAGACTGCAAGGCAGCAGATGTCATTTTTGTCGCCTTTTACAACACGCAGGACGTACGCTGGTAGTATTCTTACACCCCTACCAGAGAATCAAGTTAGTGAATAAGCACTGTTGCTGTACACAAAAAAAAAGAGAATATGATAATTTTAAATGTTTTACGATTTCAGTAGTACTATGAGAGAAAATGGCTAATACGTATTATGTTTACAGTGGAGGGGTAGCTTGATTAATTGTCAAACGTTCTGTAAGACAGACTTAGTTAATTTGTGTTAAAGATATGTTTAATTTGTATAAAACATTTTATAGATATTTTGCTCTTTATATTAATATGAGTAATATTTTAAAAATGATATTGTTAAACTACAATAAAGTTTTGTACATACTTACCTGGCAGATATATACTTAGCTATAGTCTCCGACGTACCCGACAGAATTTCAAATCTCGCGGCACACGAGACAGGTAGGTCAGGTGGTCTACCTTACCCGCCGCTGGGTGGCGGATGTACGAACCACTCCCGTTAGCTTGTCAGATTTTTCTCTTCCACCTGTCTCCTGAGGGGAGGCTGGGTGGGCCATTAATCGTATATATCTGCCAGGTAAGTATGTACAAAACTTTATTGTAGTTTAACAATATCATTTTTGTACATGAACTTTCCTGACAGATATATACTTAGCTGATTGGCACCCTTGGTGGAGGGTAAGAGACAGCTAAATAATACAGGTAAGACGGGAAACAACTAATGTTGTAGGATATAAAAACCTTGGTTCTCACCTTTTCAGGATGAAGACTTCATAGATACTGTCTCTGAGTCTGCATTGCCTGGAGAGCTACAGCTAGGACGTGACCTGATGCTGAAAGACTCTCGGATCTACCACTGGGATATGTGATCCCCTATTGTGGTAGAATCCAAGTCGGATCCTGTTAGAGGGACCTTGTCCGCTTACCTAACAGATCCTTACCACTACCTCTGCAAGGAGCCAAAACCCACCAGACCACCTAACCAAAATACAAAGAGTTAATATTACGACAAAAAGAGGTGCCTCCTGCAACCTCTTTCAGACAACCAAAAAACACCAATATAAAATATAGGGTAACATATAAAAAATTTACACAGGATAAGTTTCAGCTCCCTGCCCCAGCACCGAATCTGCCGATACGAAAGGACCCAAGGTGAAGCATTTATCATATGTGATTTTTACATCACGTAGGTAGTGGTTTGCGAAAACCGATTGGCATCTCCAAAAAGTCGCCTCCATCAAGTTCCGCACAGACATATTTTCTGAATGCAAGCGAAGTTGCAAATGGCTCTCACCTCGTGAGCTTTCACTTTCAGTAGTCTAAAATGTTCTTCCTTACAGGCAACATGTGCCTCTGTAATAAGGCTTCTCAGAAAAAAGGAAAGAGCATTCTTCGACATGGGCGAGTGGGGTCCTTTACGGAGCACCAAAGCACATCTTGATTAGCCTTAAGTTGTTCCTTCCTCTTAAGGAAATACTTCATAATTCTCATAGGGCAAAGAGTTCTTTCAGGCTCTTCCCCTACTAGAAAAGATAACTACGAACTTCAAGCTCCTGGGCCAAGGGCGTGATGGTTTTTCATTCTTTGCAAGGAACTTGGAAGAAACGAACACACCATAGAATCTTCCTTAAACCCTACATTGCCCTCAATAGCTTGGAGCTCACTCACTCTTAGCGTAGCTAGGGCCAAAAGGAAGATAGCCTTCTTCGTCAGATCCTTGAAAGAGGCTAAGCCAGGAGGTTCGAATCTAGACGATCCAAGGAATTGTAGAACTACGTCTAGATTCCAGTTCGGTACCACATGAGGACGCTTAATGGTTTCAAATGATCTAATAAGATCATGCAGGTCCTTATCATCGGATATATTTAAGCCTCTATGCCGAAATACCGCCGCCAACATACTGCGGTATCCCTTAATAGTTGACACAACAAGATGACATTCTTCTTTGAGGAAAATAAGGAAATCCGCAATTTGGGTCACGGAGAGGTACTGGAAGAGGAAATGTTCTTCCTCTTGCACCAACGTCTGAAGACATCCCACTTTGACTGGTATCACGCAAGGTGGAAGGTCTCCTCGCTCTTGCGATTGCTTTAGCAGCTGTTGCTGAAAAGCCTTTCGCTCTGACCAAACTTTGGACAGTCTGAAGCCAGTCAGACTGAGAGCGAGGAGATTTTTGTGGTACCTGTCGAAGTGGGGTTGTCTGAGTAGATCGCTCCTTAGCGGGAGCGATCTTGGAAGGTCCACCAACCATTCCAGTACCTCTGTGAACCATTCTTGGGCCAGCCAGAAGGGAGCGATTAAGGTCATTCTCGTTGAATCGGACTCTACAAACTTCTTGATGGTTAGCCCCAGGATCTTGAAGGGGGGAAACGCGTAGACGTCGAGTCCGCTCCAGTCTAGAAGAAGAGCATCTATTGCTAATGCCTCTGGATCCGATATCGGAGAGCAGTAAGGATCCAGCCTCTTGTTCTTTGACGTGGCAAAGAGGTCTATGTGTGGGCCTGCCCCATAACTTCCACAGGCTCTGGCATACATCCAGATGAGGGTCCACTCTGTGGGAAGGACCTGATCTTTCTGCTGAGGAGATCTGCACTCTTACATTCCTTTCTCCCTGCACGAACCTGGTGAGAAGCTTGATTCCCCTTATTCTTCTGCCCACAGAAGAAGGTCTCTTGCTGTCTCGTACAGGGAGAAGGAATGCGTCCCCCCCTGTTTCCTGATATATGCCAGAGCTGTAGTGTTGTCCGCGTTGACTTGCACTACCGATCTTCTGACTTTGGGCTCGAAAGCCTTCAGAGCCAACCACACAGCCATCAACTCCTTTCTGTTGATGTGCCAGGCTACCTGGTCCCCCACCCAGGTACCTGACACTTCGCTGGTTCCCAGAGTTGCCCCCCACCCCATGTCCGACGCGTCGGAGAACAACACCAGGTCGGGGGTCTGGGATTGAAGAGACAGTCCCTTCGCAAAGAGGTTGGGATCTGTCCACCAACAAAGATGTGTTCTTGACGTCCCACCGGATAACGACAGGGAGAACGTCAAATCCTGAGAACGACGACTCCAATTCCGATGAAGAAAGAATTGGAGCGGTCTCAGGTGCAACCTTCCTAGGGAAACGAATTGCTCCAGCGAGGAGAGCGTCCCCAGCAGACTCATCCACTCCCTCACTGTGCATACTTCTTTCCCTAAGAAGGTTGTTACTCTCTCGAATCCTCGGGCTATCCTTTCCTGAGAGGGAAAAGCCCGAAAACTCGGAGAGTTCATCTGTATCCCGAGATACACACACTCTTGCTCGGGAATTAGTGACGACTTCTTGAAATTGACGAGAAGTCCCAACGCCTTCGTCAATTCTAGAGTTACTTGTAAGTCCGTCAAACAACGATCTTCTGAATTGGCCCTTATTAGCCAATCGTCGAGGTACATGGATATCCTCACCCCTTTCAAATGAAGCCATTGAGCCACATTCCTCAAAATCCCCGTGAACACTTGAAGGGCCGTCGAGAGGCCGAAACACAGAGCCCTGAACTGAAATATTTTCCCCCCCATCATGAATCTGAGAAACTTCCTCGAGGAAGGATGGATCGGTACATGGAAGTAAGCGTCCTGTAAATCCAAGGAAACCATCCAGTCCTCTGGACGAAGTGCTGCCAGCACTGATAAAGGCGTTTCCATCATGAACTTCTTCTACGAAGAAGTTCAGGGCGCTTACGTCCAACACCGGTCTCCATCCCCTGAGGACTTCGGAACTAGGAAAAGGCGGTGTAGAAGCCCGATGAACGATGGTCAGTCACTAGTTTCGATAGCCCCCTTCTCCAGCATCTGATCTACTGCTAGATGGAGAGCTTGATTCATGATGGGGTCTCTGTACCTGGCCATCAGTTCCCTTGGGATGGTCGTCAAGGGAGGTCTTTCGACGAAAGGGATGAGGTAACCTCTCCTCAAAATAGAAAGGGTCCAAGGATCCGCCCCGTTTTGGGCCCAGACTTCTGCAAACTCTAAGAGTCTGCCCCACCGTTGTTTGAAGGACTTGCAAGTTATTTGGGGGCTTTAACAGACTTGGCTAAAGTCTTACCCCTTCTTTGAAGGTCTACGACCTCTAAACGTAGAGGTTCTTGAGGAAGACGCCCCGCCCCTCGAAAGGGTTCTCGCACACTTGACTTTTTCCTTCTTAGCCTTGGTAGGGAAGGAAGGGCGAGGTTTTCTTGCCGACTGTGCCAAAAGGTCCTGGGTGGCTTTAGCCGAAAGCGATCTCGAAATGTCCTGCACTAGATGTTTAGGGAACAACTGAGCAGACAGAGGAGCAAACAGCAAAGAAGACCGGCATGGGAGACAGACTTCGTTAAGAAGGAACAATAAACAGACCTCTTCTTCACGATCCCGGCCCCATACAGGGAGGCGATTTCACTCGCTCCGTCTCTTACCGACTTGTCCATACAAGACAAAACACACATGAGATCTTCTGGCGAAAATGACTCTGGCACTTCAATTTTCTTGGCTAGGACCCCCAACGACCAATCAAGGAAGTTAAATACTTCCAGCACTCTAAACATGCCTTTTAGGCATGTGATCCAGTTCATTCATTGCCCAAGTCGTCTTAGCAGAGTTAAGGCAGCTCTCCTTGTCGAATCTACCAGCGCCGAAAAAATCCGAATCAGCCGAAGATGGTAGACCCAATCATAAGGACTCTCCTTTTTCGTACCAGAAACCAGCCGCGTCTGATAACTTCGAAGGAGGAAAAGCAAACATCGTTTTCCCCCCTTCTTCTTTGGAAGCCATCCAGGAACCAAAACTCCTCAGTGCCTTCTTCATTGAAAGAGTTGGCTTCATCCTCACACAAGAAGAACTCTTCGCTCGTCTTCGCCGTTGAAAAAAGTGAGTGAGGAAAGAGGAGCCGTAGTAGTAAGGGAATCCCCAAAAACTTGCAAAAGTAGCTCTGTAAGCTTCTTGTAAGAAGACACAGCAGCAGAAGTGTTCGGTTCCTCATCCGAACCTTCTAGGACGTCTTGTCGAAGCGAGCGCGTAAGATCCTTAGGAGACGAAGGGATCCTAGTAGGAGTTGAGCGAGAGGTTGGAGAACGCCCTCTCTTAGAAGAGTTCACATCCACTGGAGAACGATGAAAAGATCTGGGTTGTCTACGATGAGACTCCCTCTTCGAGGTAGACGGAACCTCAGCAGAAGGAGAGGTAGGGCTCCTACTCCTAGAATCCTTGGAAACATCCACAGGGCGCTTACGAGGAGGCGAGCGCCTGCTAGACTCTTTGCGTCTATCCTGAGGCGAGCGGCTGCCGGGAGAAGAGCGCCTATCGGGAGCCGAGCGCTTGAACGGCTCTCCATACCTGTCCAGTTGAGTACGATCAACGGAAGTTCGACTGGCAGGCGAAATGCGCCTACTAGGAGAAGGTTGCTTGCGAGACTCTTGACTTCTAACAAGAGGGTAACATTCAGGAGAAGGGCGCTTCAAAGCTAACGAGCGCCTACCTGGCGAAGGGCGCTTGCGAGATTCCTGGTGCCTACCAAGAGACGAACGGTCAGGAGTAGTGCGCCTAGAAGCGGGAGAGCGCCTACACGGAGAAGGGCGCTTGAAAGACACTTGTTGTCTGCCCCGAGGAGAATAATCAGGAGTATGACGCCTTAAAAGAGACGAGCGCCTACTAGGAGATCGATGTGCAGTAGGCTCTTGGCGCCTACCTTAAGGGGAGCGGCTAACAGCAGGCCATCTATCATGCACACGACTCCTACCAGACTCTTGACGCCTGTAAGGAGAGAAGTCACGATCCGACACTCGAGGAGAGCGACATCTGGAAGAAGAACGCCTACTTGTATAAGGGCGCCTTCTAGGATCTTGAGGCTGCTGAGGAGAAGTCCCACGCGAGGGAGTTGAAGAAATAGCGTGATGAGCAGGTGCAGTGCGCTTACCGGAAGCGGGAATCCAATCTGGAGAAAAAACTTCTTTCTCCATAGAGCGTCCTACCGATGTTTGGCGCCTTGAAGTCAAAAGAGAGCCAGGAGAGCGAGGGCGCTCACTTGAGCCCCTACCTTCATACGAAACCTCCCCATATGAAGGAGAACGCCTAAAAAGAGGAGAACGATCCTCTGAAGAGCGGCGCCTAGATCTCTTGATCGGAAGAGAAACGTCCTTCTTCCTACGTGATCTAACTGCTAGAGAATCTGCTAGCGCCGTGATCTGAGCTTGAAGTCCCGCGAGTACTCTCGTAGGAGAATCTTGTTGTTCTTCCTCGGACGCAGGCGCAGAGCGAGGAGCGCGAGAAGAAGAACGATCACAGGATTTCTTGGGTTTCTTCGGCTCCACCGACGATTCTTCCGGGAAAACCTCCGGACTAGAAGCCAAAGGACTGCAGGGAGCCTTCCAAGCCCTCTTCAACGGGCGCGACGCATCCGGGGAGTTCCAACCTCTCTTCGGAGAGGGAGAAGACGAAGAGGAGAAGCAACGCCGTAGGAGCTCCTTCTTGTAGCGATCCGAGGCAGCCTGGGAGCGTACTTCAGGATCTGCCGAGGGGACGCCTGACCGGTGGGGGTTCTCCCTAGCCCTCTTGCGGCTTTCGACTTTCCTACTTTACTGGAACTGGGAGTCTGGAAGAGGTCTAGGCCTAGAGGCGCTAAGGAGCCGGTCAGACGCACCCTCCACAACACTGGGGACACTGCACTGATCACTAACACTCTCCTTACCTTCCAACTGACGAATCTTCTGATCCATAGAAAGAATCGTGGCTCTCAGAGCTGCCGCCTCCGAAGGCGAATCTTCGGCTTCGGTGCGGGGAGCAGGGGCTGCAACTTGGGAAGAAGGTTCTAATTCTACGTTAGTATTAGGATCCACATCCAACTCACTCATTCTAGATCTACTAGAACTTCTAGAGGAAGCCTTACACACTCTATCATGTTCCAACTTCCTAACATAAGAAGAGAGAGCCTTATATTCTTCTTCATTCAATCCCTTACATTCACTACAAGGGTTAGCAAAAGAACATTCATTCCCCCTGCATTTCATGCAAATCGTGTGAGGGTCTACCGAAGCTTTCGGCAACCTCACCTTACATCCTTCATTCACGCAAACCCTAAACAAAACCGAAGTTTTAACTACTGAATCTAGGTCAGACATCGTTAAAGAAAATCCAAATCAAAATCAAACCGGTCCACAATCAGCGTATGCCAAGCCAAACAAAGCGAATACGTTACCAAAAGAAGTCCAAATTAACTCCAGGCAAGCGAGAATCGAAAAACTATCGAGAGGAACCGACAACAGTTGTTATCGTTCCCGCGACAGAAAAAAATCTGACAAGCTAACGGGAGTGGTTCGTACATCCGCCACCCAGCGGCGGGTAAGGTAGACCACCTGACCTACCTGTCGCGTGCGCCGCGAGATTTGAAATTCTGTCGGGTACGTCGGAGACTATAGCTAAGTATATATCTGTCAGGGAAGTTCATGTACAAAATGAGTTAATTATTGTTATAAAGCATTTTAGGGGGCGTACTATATACTGAACTCTTACTGGACGGGTAGATATATCGATATGCAGCTCCTCAGGCCGGGTAAATTTTGAGGTTGGCTAATTTAAGAAAAAAACACATCAGTGGAAAGAGGAAGATATGCAAATGTACATGGTGAAAAAAAAAAATCTAAAAAATTGTCTCTACCTTCCATGAGAAGTTGAAAATGACTATTTACAACCCCTTGTGGGGCCTTTTTTTACAGGACAATTGTAGATTTTACCAACTTACGGTATATATGTTTTCTCTAATAAATAAATTTATTTTATTTTGTAAAATTATAATTACTGCTCACACATTATCAAAACAGATAAGAAGTAAAAGTAGTAACAAATTCTTAGCACATTTGTTGAAAAATATTTACGTATATTTACTGAGAATGAAGATTCAGTAACTTTTTGTTTACTTTTATAAGTTTTTTTTCTAATATTTCTTCGCAATTTTCTGTGTAAAATTACATTTACAACGACATACTATTGGAAAAGACAAAAACAAAAAAACAACAGCAACCCCTTGGTATATTTATGAGCAAATTTACAAAAAGACGTCATGTGAGAGAGAGACGTAGATCATTCCCCCTTCAAGTCACGTGACAACCACTACTAAAGTCCTGAGACAGTCAGTATAAAATTTGCCATAAGTGAATTTATGGGCCATAAGAGTATTGACACCTCTTTCCTGCCCGATTCTTTCCAAATCATGGCGCATAGTATTGTTTAACTACACGATCAATCCGTCCACTACCCCAAACCTGTTATTACTACTCCCGAGGACCAATCCGTCCATAAAGGGTAAAGAGTAACAGCTGTAAAATGGTTTTAATCTAAGATCACCTAGGATGTTTTGAGATGATGGCTTGGGGTGAATTTTTGTTTGAAAATATATTAAACTATTTTAGTAAGATAATTTAAGGTATATATTTGTTTGAACTGTCAAATTAAGCAGTGAAATGTTAAAGTAGACAGTTATAAGCATTTTTGTTTAGGGGGTACAAGATATTTGGCAGTTATAAACCAGTTATAAGCATTTTTAAAGGGGATTTTTGCATTTCCATAGATTTTGCATTTCTGCAGTAGGTTCTGGAACCTATTCTTACTTAAAAGTGGGGAACACTATACGCATATATGGAGTGCTGAGAGGAGAAAAGTGGTGGTGGAATTCAGATGCACATTGGAATATTACAGAGAAAAGAGATATTAGGAGGGTATTGGAAGGGCGGCAGCAGTTGAATGAAAGGAGAAGTGAAGGAAAAAAAGGACATCCATAAGATTTCAAACATGAGGAAAAGGCAGAGACAGGATTTGGGTAAATTGGGTGTCATCAAGGATAGAGATGGAAATATATTGTACAGGGATGAGCACATTAAGAAGAGATGGAGAGAGTATTTAGAACAACTTTTAAGTTCTGATAATGAGAGAGAGGAGATAGGGGAAGCACAGAGGGTAGAGGGACCAGCAATGGTAGATACAGGATACGTATAGATGTGAAGAGAGCATTAAGTAAAATGAAGAATGGTAAATCACCAGGTTCATCAGAGTTCCAAATTGAAATATCAAATTACTAGGTAAAGGGGAGGGGGGGGGAAGAGAGAAATGGATGCGGAACTTATTAAAACTATGTGGGAAGAGGAAGGAATGCCAAGGGACTGGAAGGAGAGTCTAATGGTATTTATTTACAAGCAGAAGGGAGATGTCATGGATTTGGTAACTACAGGGAAATTAAACTAATGGAGCAAAGCAAAAGAAGTAAAGAGGCAGAGAGAGAGCTCTCACATTGGTTGTTGGTTTAAAAGCACAATGTTACTTAACACAAAATGAAACATCACTGGGTTTGTTGCTTCTTATTAGCTGATATGAACATGTCATCAATTTAATAGCGTATGATATAAGGAGAGTGGGTGGGCAAGCACTTTTTTTTTATGTAAGCTTACCTGCCATTGTTAGGAAGATCTACATCCTTTTGATTTTTTAATCTTTAGCTGATAGCCATATGCATCATAAACATATCTTTCACTGATTAGCCACATCTGGGAAGTATCAGTGCACTTGGTAACGAAGTGTTTATTGTGTTTGTATAGTAGTGCGTGATCAGATGCTTGTTTTAAACGTTCATGAGAGGTTCCCTAATGCAATAGTATGCTGCAAGCATGTGGCTTTCATTGCAGGGCCTGTTAGTGTGTTGTGTGATGCTGTTTATCTTTTGCATGGCCCCACCTCAACCTAAGAGGGAGAGGAAGATGTTGGCACTTCACCAGAAACTAGAAATCATTGGGAGGATTGAGGCAGAGTATGGCATTGCTTGGTCAACCTAGAAACTAGAAATCATTGGGAGGATTGAGGCAGAGTATGGCATTGCTTGGTCAACCTAGCATGATATGAAGACTTCCCAGGACAAGCTAAAGAAGTACAGTGGACCCCCTGTATTCTGTGGAACATATCTAAAAGTTATGTGTTGGAGGAATCACCTATTCACTGGTTTTTCTGTGATCGTATCTATGAAATTATTTTTGGGTCCCCACTATTCGTGGATGTGAATTTTTTTGTACAGCAATATTCTGTATTTAAATATTATTTACTGTATATTATGTGACATTAAATATTAAAATAAAATAATATTAAATCATGCTGGTACTTACTGGTGATGAATGTTAATTATAGATGGCGATATTAGTTGTGCAAAGTAGAGGAGTTACATCTGAGTGTGTCTCTTCACCTTCTTTAGGAGGTGCTTTGTCAGGGATTTTAGGAGGCTGCATCATATGGAGGTACTTGCTCATGCTCACTAAGGTGTTATGATAGTGCTTCACTAGTTCACTAACAGTATTGATAAAATTTGTGGCCCTTTCTTTATTCTTATACCATGCCTTGGCCTTTGTATCTGCCTGACTTCCCTGATCAAATTATACAGACCATGAAATTCTTCAAAGTCCTGGTCTGTTGGTGGGATAGTAGTCGAGGGCGCAAGTTCTTTCCCAAGAGTGACCTCCCTTAGTATTTTACCCAGTTCATACTTGTTCTCAATGCAGGCAACTGCACTTTCAGTCACATGGGAATGACTCGCTACTTCTCCATGACTTTTGTCCTCTCATAATTTAACAATCATCTATTTTCTCCTCATCTGTCATTAACTGTAAGGACCTTTACTGCTTAGGCTCTTTGCCAGAAGCCTTAGGAGAAGTAGAATGTTTAGGGGACATTTTAAAGAATATTCTTAGTCCGTAGTATATACCGTACCACACATGCAAAGCTCGCATAAATGATAGAACATTGAACTGCGTCGGGTCAAATGGGCAATTTGTGCACATTGACATTCTGCGCATACTGTACATTTTATGAAATGTTTAAAGATGATTTCTAAATATTATACATATGTACATGAAGTGTTTTCAGGATGATATTAGTATAAGTATGCAGAGCATATCTAAAATACGTAAGACAACAGGAATATACATAGCAGGGTACGTATGTTTTCATCTCTGGCACGCAGTATTTTCATGCATAATACTAAGTATGCTTTTGTAACTAAATACATTTTTTATGATGAAAACTTTATGGCAAATCTTCATCTCTTCAATGGGATATACAGGCAGTCCCCAGTTATTGGTAGACTTGGTTATCGGTAATCCTATTTTATGACTCTTATCTAGTGCCGTAAAATTGGCGATTTATGGCGCCATAATGGGCCAAATTCCGGTTATTGGTGCCATAAGGTTGCTTGTGGCACCATAAATCCCTAAGTTTCGGTTAATGGCGGTTTTCGCTTATTGGCACACCCTCGGGAATAGAACCCCTGCTGATAACCGTGGACTGCCTGTATTGCATCTGACCCAATCTTCCTTTATAAAGCAAAAGGTTCTCATCAATTGAAATATCTCTGTGGGGTGTAGACAGTTCTAAATTTGTTTTCTAAGTGTATGTAAACAGGAGAAATCTTATTCAATTAGGGATCAGAATGGTAGTTTTCGTTGTATGTCGTATTATCAGAAAAGTGAAGTGGATTTTTAGACCAATGCAAGGAGTCTTCAGGCATCTTCACATGGTAGACCATGCAAGGAGTCTTCAGCATCTTCACAATTCCTGGCATAGTTTCAGCAAAAACTGGTGTTCTGAGAAGTGGATTTTTAGACCAATGCAAGGAGTCTTCAGGCATCTTCACAATTCCTGGCATAGTTTCAGCAAAAACTGGTGTTCTGAGAAGTGGATTTTTAGACCAATACAAGGAGTCTTCAGGCATCTTCACAATTCCTGGCATAGTTACAGCAAAAACTGGTGTTCTGAGAAGTGGATTTTTAGACCAATGCAAGGAGTCTTCAGGCTTCTTCACAATTCCTGGCATAGTTTCAGCAAAAACTGGTGTTCTGAGAAGTGGATTTTAGACCAATGCAAGGAAGGAGTTTTCAGGCTCTTCACAATTCCTGGCATAGTTTCAGCAAAACTGGGGTTCTGAGAAGTGGATTTTTAGACCAATGCAAGGAGTCTTCAGGCTTCTTCACAATTCCTGGCATAGTTTCAGCAAAAACTGGGGTTCTGAGAAGTGGATTTTTAGACCAATGCAAGGAGTCTTCAGGCTTCTTCACAATTCCTGGCATAGTTGTTTCACAGCACAGTGGGTTCTGAGAAGTGGAATTTTTCGACCAATGCAAGGAGTCTTCAGGCTTCTTCACAATTCCTGGCATAGTTTCAGCAAAAACTGGTGTTCTGAAAAGTGGATTTTTAGACCAATACAAGGAGTCTTCAGGCATCTTCACAATTCCTGGCATAGTTACAGCAAAAACTGGTGTTCTGAGAAGTGGATTTTTAGACCAATGCAAGGAGTCTTCAGGCTTCTTCACAATTCCTGGCATAGTTTCAGCAAAAACTGGTGTTCTGAGAAGTGGATTTTTAGACCAATGCAAGGAGTCTTCTGGCTTCTTCATAATTCCTTTTAATTTTATTTAGTGCCAAAAAAACTCTTTTAGTCGGTGGACTTGCATAATGTCTTGTATTTGGATCTGCATTGCATTGCTCAACAAATCTATTGGTTTCAGTGCAAATAAGTTCCATCAGTTTATCATAAAAAAATTTGTGGAAAAAATCAAAAGAAGCGTACCTTCAATATTTCTTGGAATACTGAGACGTTTTTTCATTCCTGTGAATGGGAATCAAGGGGGTGAGGGGCATAAGAATCTGCAATTCTACACCATTACGTATGATCCATTACTGTACCGTATCTGTAACGCTGAAATCATCCAAGCTTGCATCACCTCTTTCAAAGGCAAAACTTCAAGATTAGTAAATGATTCTTCAGTATTACTGTGTCTTCTTGGTAACTTGCCATAACTGGGCTAAAATAATAAATAAATAATTCAGAGACTAACAAATTACAGGGTAACAATGTAAGAAATTAGTGTTATCATATTAACAGTATAAAATGAAAATAGAACAATCAAACTTAACTAAAAACAGTCGAACAGATGAAACAAAACAAATTCTCAAAGTCACAATTGGAGGGCTAGTAATGGTGCGTACTCTGCATAAAAAAAAGAATTATACTCTACATATCACAAAATAGTCCAAGATGTCAAATAAAACTACCAAACATGCCTAAAAGCAGCTGAAAAGAAGAAATAAAACAAACAGATTCTCAAAGTCACCACTGGAGAGCTTGTAATGGTGCGTACTCGGCAGAAATGAAAAAAATTATACTTGAGGTAACAAAATAGTCAAGGGATTAGCTAACAAAAGACATGGCATCAATATAATAAATCAGTAATGTCATATATAAAGTCTGAGATGACAAATAAAACAACCAAACTTACCTAAGCACAGGCGACAAGAAATACAGGGAGCCCTCCGGTTATTGGCCATCTGGTTTTATGGGGCTTGTCTAGCACTGAAAATTACTGCAGTGCCGAAATGCGCCAATTTCCAGTTATTGCAGTTATTGCTGTGATACATATCTAACGGGCGCCATTAACTGATTATCGGTGCCAATAAGCCCCGAAAATTGCTGATTTTTGCTTAATCATCAAGCCATCAGAACAGAACCTTCACCAATAAGCAGGGAATGCAGAATAAAACAAAAGAACGAACTCTCAAGATCGCCAGTTACTTGACGTACCACAAATAGTCAAGGGATTAGCTAACAAAAGACAACGGCAAAATGAGAATTGTTCCTACACGATATACAAACCCTCAGTCCTTTACATTAGGAATTACTTTCAGCATTGCTGGAATTACGGCCTTTAAATTCTTGAATGAGGTGGTTAGGCAGTAACTACCGTGTCGCAGGCGGATAGGCCTACCTGCCCGGATGTAGACTAATGCGTGATCATAGGTGAATGGTCTTCGACCATCCTTCACCCGATCTACGCATGCGTTGCCAAATATCACAAGATTCCTTGCTTTCATCTGTTTTTTAACTGGATTCAGCTAGGTGCAAGAAATTGTCCTATTGTTAAGACTGAAGGTTTGTAGTTATGAAAAATACAAATTGTCTTAGAAAATTTGTCATTTTGCTTTCAGCCATCTTCCGATGAAGATGTACATAAATATGTACGTATATACTGTGTTTGATATTAATAATTAATTGAATTTAATAATTAATATGCAAACCCACTTTTTGTGATAGCTACCTTTCTACTTTAACACAAGGGTCGACAGCAAAGGTATGCCAACATCTTTATTAGTACGTATTTTCGCCCTATAATGTTAAGACGAGACATGTATTCATCCAAAATTTACGCTTATGCTTTGGAAATTACCGAGGGGAACTTCAGATGTTTTTCCTTTGTTTCTTCTGGTAATTCCTTTTCTCCTTCGTCCTCTTGCTAGCTATCAGACGAAGGTAGAAGAGGGGGCATGTGTGTTGGTGTGTGGGTGATGTCCTCTCATTTCAGAGGGCGGTGCCCTTGGATGCGAGAGGAGTATCCTTATTACTTTAAATCATATTTTCTTTCTTTTACAGGCTATCGGTGGTGATATTGATTACAGCATTAGATGGTTGGATATCTCTTCATGTTGATTATCCTAACCTTGGAATTGTACCTGTGACTTGTAGCATGCTGTGATATTGGTCCTCGAGTGTGTGTACTGATCCCATGCTGGAAATCATATTCATTTGCCACTGCCATCCTGGAGTTACGTCACTGGACAAAGCTTTCGCCGCTGCCCTGTGATTATTAACTCTGTTCCTGCTAGTAAATATACCTCATCCCTGTAGAAGAAGTCTTGCAGAATTTGGAGAAGTCGAAGAGGAAGAGAGCTCGTCAAGTGCCATCATCTTCCTCTTCAGAATCATCATATTTTTCATCAGCCTTCAACCCTTCGACTTCTAAGGCTCCCTGCCAAAGAAGGAGAAGGTAGTCACCCCCCCTAAGAAGTCTCGTCACAGGACTTCTAAGGGTCTGCCTCCTCAAACTGAGAAGGCAGTTGGGTTTTCCTCTGGCTCTCCCGTTCCCAAAGGAACGGGAACCAGTCATGCTGTCCCCAGGGTCTAGCATGTCGGGAGCCGTAGAAGCGCAAACTTCGGTTCACACTTCTGCTTCTAGTCCTAGAGGTTCTGCCCCTAAGACTAGTTCCGTGTCAGGCGGTCGTTCACGAGTCTCCGACTGCACGTAAATCTTTGGATTCACGTGCATCCAGAGTCGGTGACGTGAGTTTGCTCACCATCATGACTCGGGCACGGAGTGGAAGAAAGGAGTGAGTCGCTTAGGTGACTCGCGCCTTGCCGGTGATCGCTCTTGCGGTGATTGCTCGGTATCCAGGGTTGACGTGACAGTCACGCGGGACCATGCACGCAGAGACCAGTAGGGGTTCCCCCATTCGGTCTTCTTGAGAGGTTTCGGCCTCGACGAGGACTTGGACGCGTCAGAGGATGGTATCAGCTCTCTCCCCTCAGGTGCACGCTCAGCCCCACCCAAACGAGCGTGACTGACAGGTCTCGGTGGAGGCAAACATTTCGCCTGCCGTACGAGAGTTCTATAACCCTCCTTGGGAAAGCGTTTTCTCCAGACAATAACACTTTCCTAGACTCGCATCGTGGCCATCACTGCAGGTTAATGACTGCCCGTGACTCGCTTCTCCTGTTAGTTCCGTTAGCAAGGCGCGTGAGAGCATCCAGTCTTCCTCCCCTATTCCCTCTACTTCCTGTGGCTATGCCGGAAGGGCCAAGGTGAATTGGAGGGATCTTGCAGAGTGCTCTCACTAGGATTCAGCGTTGGGGAACTATGTTCACGGAGGGACCTTAGGGTCCTACTGGACGTATGTCCACGTCATTGAGGAAGGATCTTTTGTTAAAACTGGAGACTATGTCTCCATGGCTTTTTCTGTCCTTTGGACGGATTTCAGTCCACAGTCCCCTTTCGGTGCTTGCGTTTTGGGAGCCTTGAGTGTATATTTTATTGAATTGTACTCTCATTCCAGTCTTAAATGCTCTCATTTAGGACTGGTTTTCATGCCCGTTCCTCCTCGATTTCTACGGAAGTTAAAGAGGGGCCCACCCCAATGATCGTTTGATGAAATTCAGGGGTCTTGCCGAGTGCTTAAAATGCTTAGGAATTTCTAGCACTCACCGAGTGTTTTGGTCTTCTACGATCTGCAAACACTTGGGCAAGACAAGAATCCCTGATAATTGTTACTACGATAACCGGTAATCTTGCCAAATGCTCGAATTCCTTGGAATTTCTGGCATTCTCAGAGTGTTATGGTTTTTCTGTAATTTCCAAACACTCAGGCGAGACAGACATTCCCAGTATAGTTGTTATTACAAAAATCAGGAGTCTCACTAAGCCAATAAATTCCTTGGAATTTCTAGCGTTCACAGAGTGATTTGGTTTTCTGAGATTTACAAACACTCGGGCAACGGGTATTCCCGATGATTATTATAATGATTGGGAGTCTCGCTGAGCACCGGATCTCTTGGTTTCCTTGACGCTCGCCAACTGCTCAGCTTCATCATATTGCTGAGTATCAGGGCGAGAAAAGGCTCGCCCAATTAGTATTGTCATACAAGAGTCGGGTTTTTCTCGCCGAGTGTGAGAATTCTTATGAATTCTAACGCTCGCCGAGCGCTCACTATTACGAGTACTTGGATGGCGAGATGAGTCTTTACCAGTACAGGTGAGTCTGCTCCTCAGTCTGTTTGGAGTTATGTGGAGCTTGGAACTGCATCCAACACCTTCTAGGTGAATGGTCAAGTACCGTCTTTGTGTATTCGACTTTAGGGTCCAAACACGTAGGACAGCAGACAGAATCCCTCTTGTTCTTCTTCTCAGAGTTTTGGCCTCGAAGGAGAACAGTTAATTGGGAAGAAGTGATAATTCTTCGTTGACGATTACCACTCATAATTATGCAGTGGTGATCTCCTCAGCTCGCTTGGCTCGGCTTGACCAGACAGCTCAATCTGCCAATCTGAGCGCTCGGCTCTAATGAACGAACTCTCTGCTCTTGATCGGTGTGGTTCCTTGCCATGACATAGCACCCTCCCTTCCCATGTTGCAGCGAGATTTCAAGGGGTTATCGTCTTTCGTCTTCGTCATCTGACGCCCCCTAACCTCCCCTTCAAAGGTTTCTACGTCCTAAGAAGAGGATGGTATTCTCCGCCGCTTAAGAAGTCTCGCTTCGAGACACCTAACGGTCTGTGCCCTTTCCTTGGAGAGGAAGTAATTGGCTGTCTCTTCGGCTCACATGCTCCTTCCGGAGCGGGACCTGGATGCTATCCACAAATATGGTGTCTCGGGAGCCCCAGGAGTTTGAACCCAGGTTTGTTCTCCTGTCTCGGGTTCCTGGAACCAGGGCTACGTTGGTTATACTCGTGTCAGTGATAGGTAGTCTTCTCTCTATCACGATAGTGGTGCAGGACGAGAGAAGGGACTGAGGCTTGTTGGTGGCTCGGACCCACCTGTGAAAGCCAGGAATGGCTATTCTTCAAGTACCAAAATCGATGTCGCTGTCACTCGGGACAAGGCATCTGAAGGAGATAGGAGGAGGTCCTCTGTGTAGTCCTCTTCATGAGGTTCGATCATGAAGAAGATAGATGCGTAGCAAGACGTGGAAAGTTCTCGCCAGCTTTTATTGCATTTAACTCCAGTCAACTTTCACTCGCGTTTGCGCGAACGAAACGGTTGTAGGAATGAATGCTTTGTTTAACAGAGTGAGAACAGTGCAAGTTCAGGGAAGAGTGGGCAAGAACAGTCAATCCTCCTCTCTTTTTTTCCTTCTACTTCCTGGTTATACCGGAATGAACAAGGAAATAAAAGGAATTCGGTGGAGTCTACTTCTCGGAATTCGAACCCGAGAGACTATGTTTTTGTTTCAATCTTAGGATCTTACCGAACATACGTCAATCTGTTCAGGATGGATAGCACCGAGAGGTTTGAATGCCTCTCCAAGTCTACTGTTTTGGGAACAACCAGTTCAAGCGGGAACAACCAGTTCAGCTTGAACTAGTTGTCTTCAGTATCCTGTTATCACCATAAAAGTTTCCCTTCGGGAAAACTTCAACCTTCGCTCTCTTCATAAGAGAATGAAGGAGGTCTGCTTCCAGTCCTTATTCTTGTCCCACGAATGAAGGAGAATTAGGCTGGAGTGCATTTACAGAAACCTACAAATATACTAGTATATTTCTTTCGCAAAATGCTTCTGTTATGAGGGGCATTGTCCAAGTGGTAGGCACATAACTGTAAGTTAACTCTTCTGGTATGTGACCGAGACTAATAGTACCTTCTCTTAACTAACCTGGAACTGAGGACAGCCTTTCAGGCCTCCCAAGAGTTACCGGTTTTGATTTTGAGATAACCAGTGGTATTGTTTCTCAACAACTCCACAGTATTTGCATTATCACCAAACAAGATGGTTTTCTTCCCTCCCATTTCGGTTAAAATGCAGATGCTAGAGTGTATCTTTTTTGCACTTGATGCCGAGCCACATTCCTTCATGGAATGCTCTACTAGGCAACTCAGGATGATGACAAGTTGAGTGAGCGGTGTATGGCTCTACCTCAGTAGTGCCAGCTCTCTGAGATTCTTTTCGGTTTGGTATTGTTTCTCTGTTGAGAATGGATTACCAATTCAAATCTCTGCCTGGCAATCACAGACTTAGGTCTCTGGTTGGCTAGAATTCTCGCATACGTTGCGAGAATTTTCAGACAGAGATATATCTCTCCTATTGGTCAGCATCTGTCTCATCATGCCTCTATGTAAAGGCATTCCTTGACCATTTTTTGCGGCAGTGTTATCATAAACACCTGGAATTCATTCGTTCACATAGATTTCCTTTGTTAACGTAAATTCGTGTTAGTGATTTCGCTTTCTTTGTACTGTAAGTTACTTTATTGTGTTGTGTTAACTTAATTACTTACATTATTAGCCATGGGTCCCAAGAATGTTGCTGAAGTTCACGGAAAGAAGAGGATGCTTTCTATGGAGAACGAAGAATGAGATAATCAAGAATTGTGAATGTTTTCTGCCATTTATTAATATGTTTCATAAAGTTTAGTGTTAATGTTTTGTCATTTTTAATGTGTTTCGTAAAGTTAAGTGTTCATGTTTTCTGCCATTTGTCCACTTCCTCTGTCGTCACTTTCAGGTATCGCCTAACTCAAAAGGTAAGGTTCCACATTTTACTACATACGTATGTACATGTACATACAGTATTTCTTGTACCCTGTACACTAATACACTTTATTTACAGGTACAGCCATGGTTATGTTAGGCATTGAACGGTCCAAATTGTTGTATTTCATTGTTTATTGGTCAATTTAGCTTTATTATAATATTTACTGTGGTGTTTTTGTAGGGCTTGGAACAAATTAGGCAGTTTACATGTAAAACGTAGTTCCAGATATGAAAAAATCAGGTTATGAAGGCCGCTTCGGAACGGATTAATTTCGTAACCTGAGGCACTACTGTATTGTTTCTCCTTGGTTGAGATTCAAATACTGATGAGAAACATGTGTCTTGCCATCATAGGGACCTCGGTCTCTAGAAGGCAATTGACTATCGTCTGATGTGCACATGCCTCGCGAGAAACATCATCTCGTCTCTCAACGTCGTCAGCGAACAAGATAGACGGTTTGTATGGTTATTCTCGGAATAACCCTTCAAAAGGCGGGTGTCATCTTGTGACTACATGACTACGTCTCGGATGCTTGACAGCGCAGTCAGTTGACATCTCTGTTGACAAGTCTGAGCCCTTCATGATCTGCTCTGTGGACTTTGTATTGGTTGATGCAAATCAGTCATTACTTTGTCTTATTGGTGTGTTGCTGTCTGTACCCATGAAGGATCGACACCCATCATTGAGTGTCGGTGTCTTTATCCACTGCAGACTGCCATTGCAGAAGTGTCCAATGACATGTCTTTTTCCAAGTCTTATGAGATCGTGAGAGACTTCTCTGCAGTTGGATAGTCCAGTGGATGGGTACATTTCATCACTGAAAAATATGTCGGACAGGAAGATAGATGAGGTCTCATTGCGACCATCTTTATATCTTTCTTCGGGTCTGCCCACAGGTCCTTGGAACCTCCATTCCTTGGACCGGTGGTGGATGCTTGCAGGTTGTGTTTGCTTGCCCGGCTCCTTCAAGAGGGCAAGTTGCATCTCGCCTGTGGTGTGCAGTTCTAGAGGTGAGAAGGATGTGAGA
Organism: Macrobrachium nipponense; assembly: GCF_015104395.2. Lineage (NCBI taxonomy): Eukaryota > Metazoa > Arthropoda > Malacostraca > Decapoda > Palaemonidae > Macrobrachium > Macrobrachium nipponense. The sequence goes on along the minus strand of NC_087212.1, from coordinate 77,820,570 downwards.
ATGACTGGCCTCTCCCCCTTTCCCACCTCGTCCGTCTACTCCTCTTCCTTCGGGTTGAGGATAGGACTCGAACTTACAGTGGCTGGTTGGGCGATTGATGCGGTAGGCGTACACATTGAGCTTCCTTTCTATTTTTCTTATCAGAATCATAGAAGCAATCCCACTCCTTCCTCTAGCAAGGGGAGGAAGGAGACCAGCAAAAATGCAAACCCTTCTCAGAACTTTGCATTAATGCCTCTGACTAAAATATTCTTCCCAGCCCTTTTTCGGATGGGTTACAATTCCTCACTCATTTTGAAAAGGCCCAGAAGTCTGACTCTTGATCATGCAGCTCCAATATGCCGATCAAGTTGTCAGAGGCAGGGCACTCCTCCTCGCTTTTACGACCAGGAGGAATAGCCCAAGTGTGCAGAACTCCAGTCAGTTCTAGAGGCTCATTCACATTCCTCCCACCAATCAGTGAGTCTCCTTATGTAAGGGACCGAGGGTTTGTATGTCATGTAGGAACAAATCACAATTTGTGAAAGTAAATTGTATTTTTCCTTTACATTTATGCCCGCCTCATGCCACCCCTCAATCTGATCCTAGGCTGAAAGGCAAAGTGGAGTGTTTACATCCGGGTGGGCAGGCCTATCCGCCTAGCAGACTAGTTACTGCCTAACCACCTTGTTCAAGAATTTAACGGCCGTAATTCCAACTATGCTGAAAGTAATTCCTTATGTAAAGGACCTCTGGTTTGTGTAGTTAGGAAAAATACAATTTACTTTCAAAAATTGTGGTATCAATAATACATAAAGTTGAAGATGACAAATAAAACTATTAAACTTACTTAAAAATAGGCAAAAAATAAATTAGTCATCAGGAAGACTGCTGAAGTGCTACTGATGATGCATAGTCTCAGCAAAAAAAAAAAAATTCATTCTCAATAACTCATGACTCCCAGAAGCAAATACCACTGCCAAATGTATGATTTAGCATGAGATATCTCGAAGAAGCCTTAAAACAACACTGTGGATCACGAGTCATCTTGTATTAGTCATATACTATTAGCATTTAACTTTTTTATAAGAGCTCTTGTAGGAAAGTTGAAAAGAAAGATCGTAGACCTTGAGCTTTCGTCTTTATTGGTTACTGTGATCATGTCTTGAAATAAAGACGAAAGCTCAGGGTCTATGATCTTTCTTTACAACTTTTCCTGAGAGAACCTATTATATTTATATGCCACAGGACCATTGTGGTATAGAATGAATTTAACTTTTTTTACAAGATATTTCGTGGTAAGTCCAAAATTTTTAAAACACTGATCACGAGATATCTCTGGTTAGTCTTGTAAGGGGTTAAAAGTATATTAGATAATAGTTTGAGGTATACTTTTGGTGTTTGAACTATTGAAATAAGCAGTTATATAAGTTTTTAGAGGGTAGTCTGGTATTTGAACTATTTCGATACCAGTTTTAAGCATTTTAGAAGGGGATGTATTCGCATATTTAAGCTATTTCTGGGTGCGTTCGTGGTCCGTATCTTCCGAGAGAGAGAGAGATCTGATGTTTACAGTTGAAGTCTCACCACATAGCCTGGGATGAAACTTGACTTGACAGGCTGGGGAGGAGAGTATAAGTATAACCGTGTGGTGCTTATTTTTACAGTGATTAGAGATGAAATCTCAACACTGATAAAATATTCTCTTGTGCACTGTTATATTTGTGATAATCATAGACTTTGTAATGAAGTACAGTTCAGTGAATCAGATAAATAAAAAATATGGCAACATGTACCTATAGTGAAAACAATTACTGTACAGTCAACCCCGTATTCCATTCTCAGTATTCCCAGACTCGCCTATTCGCGGATTTTTCTGTGGAACCTTCCTATAAATTATTTGTGAAAAATCAGCAGTTCACAGACTTTTGTAGAGAAATATTTACTAATTTGTGTATTTTGATGTTATTTTCATGACTAAATACCTTTTTTATGATAAAAAAATTATTTATGAATGTTCAAGTAGTATGTCTCTCTCTCTCTCTCTCTCTCTCTCTCTCTCTCTCTCTCTCTCTCTCTCTCTCTCTCTCTCTCTCTCTCAGGTGAGAGAAGTTTTGTGTGTGCATGTTTATTTATTTTACATGATAAATGATTTACCTAATAATAAGTAGTACTAATTTTCAAATAATAATAATATAATATAATAATAATAATAATAATACACTATTAGTACAATATGTATTTCTATAGTAAGTTATTTTTTAAAAAATTAAAGAAACAGAATTCATCTTTCATCTTTTTCCTCAAAGTTGTGAAGTGAGAGGGGAGAATGGGTCTGTCAGAAATGTTACATTACTTGACAGAAACTGACCATGGGTTCAAATTGTTGCCAATCCCTGATCAACTCATTTCTCTCTCTCTCTCTCTCTCTCTCTCTCTCTCTCTCTCTCTCTCTCTCTCTCTCTCCTCTCTCTCTCTCTCTCTCTCTCTCTCTCTCCAACCTTGTTGGCTGATTTACTGGTAACCACTACTTGCTCTGTTATTGCTGAAAGGGTTAGAGGTTACATATGTACATTGTATAATATAAAATAATAATTTACAGTACTAATTTTCAAATAATATTAAGTTTAATGAGCTTAAATAACATTAAATACAGGCAGTCCACTGTTATCGGTGGTCTCAGTTAATGGCTATCCGGTTTTATGGTGCTTGTCTAGCCCCATAAAATCGGCAATTTAAGGTTTCATAACGGGCCAAGTTTTGGTCATCAGCGCCATAAGGTGCCGATAATATATTGAGTTGTGATGCATAACATACCCAACAAAGGCCCCATAAATCGCAGTTTCAGTTAATGGCGGTTTTCACTTATCAGCATCCTGCTGAGAACAAAACCCTCGCCGATAACCAGGGAGTGCCTCTAATGAGAAAATTCTCTCTCTCTCTCTCTCTCTCTCTCTCTCTCTCTCTCTCTCTCTCTCTCTCTCTCTCTCTCTCTCTCTCTCTCTCTCTCTCTCTCTCTCTAGTATGATAAATAAATGATTTACCTAATTAATTTTCATGCATTACTATTAAGATTATTAAAAGAAATAGCAATTTCCAGTCTTTTTATCCACTTCGAGGAAGGTGGAGGGGGAGTAAATGACAGTTGTTCGTATGCAGAACAAACCTTGCAGTCTTCACAATAAAATAATATAGTGCCAGCTGGAAACTGGTTAAAAAACAATCAAAGATTGTAAAGCAAGGAATTTTACTGGCGTACAATTGTGTTCTTCCCATCTGTGCAGGACCAGTCATGATTGCCATCTTGTCTCTTTCATGTCTTTTTGGTGGGGGAGGGGCATTAGTCATATGGCTCGCTGCCTTCCCTTTATCCTTACAGATATGTAAATATGATTCTTTTTGCTCTCACAGGATAGAAGATATTTTCTTTCCTGAGGGAGAGAGCCTGTTATTTGTTTCTTTACAGGCGCTACATTTTTCAGCCCTGCTTCTCACACGGAAGTCTGGCAGCGACTACGTTCCACTCAGAACTTGGGACCCCTCTGTTCGCTTCCCTCTGACAGAGATGCCACTTCACTAATTTGGGTATGCTCATTGGTGCTGTGAAGAGCGAGTTTGGAACCCAGTCAATCCTGTTGGCACTATGTTCCTTGCTGTCATCAGAGCTCCTTCTTTGCTCGCCGACAATACTGTGTCATCTTGTGGGGATACCAACCTTACAAATGGCTTTTCTGATGTGTGGATATCGTCTCCCTCTGATGTTTTGTTATTCAGTGATGTTCGACTTAGTACTCCCTTTAGTCATATGTAATAAAATTGTAGTACAGTTTTGTTTGAATGTTTTTCTGTACTTATATGCATTGTTTTCTCTCTCTCTCTCTCTCTCTCTCTCTCTCTCTCTCTCTCTCTCTCTCTCTCTCTCTCTCTCTCTCTTTGTAAGAGTAGTATGCTGTGTGACTTCATGGATCGGTGCTGCATTCAATTGAGGGGCAGGCTCTCTTCCACTTCCTTTGGTGATGGATTTGCTTGGTAAACTCTTCGCTATTCTTCATGTATACGTATCCTGGGGAGGCCCTCCTGTTGCTGTAGGAGATGAAAGATCTTTTCGCCATCTTCACCACCAGTGAGGCCTTTGACTCGGGCTACCAGTCCAAATGACGTAATGTCACTCTCAGTATACTTCTCCGCCTGTGACTTCAGCTTTGGTGATGTCTCTCCCACCTCCTGTTGCCGTGATGTCACTCCCAGCCTTCTCTATGACATCATAGCAGTTGGGTGTCAACCCATCAGAAGTGTTCTTGCAAGAGGTGTTTGATTGGCTGGACTCCTTTGTTTAGTAGTGTATGCCCCAAGGTTTCAAGCAGGAGGCATCATAGGGCAAGGACTCCATTGCCTTCTCCTCCTCCTCCCACTCATTCTTGAGTTGGATGTTGGAAAATTTGGGACTTTGAGGCTTCTGAGAGTGAGAGAGGTGTTGCACCATCTTCCCAGCATGGACGTGACTTTCCCCTTCAAGTAAGTGGATGTGTTCCAGTCCGTGTTGATGTTCCCTCGCATCAGAGTTCTCAGGCTGGTTCTTCATCTCCTCAGCCTGTTCGAGTTCTTCGCATGATGAGAAGGCTCCAATTTAGGGGTCAAAGATGAACACGTCTTTATATGTGTTTCATTGCACATCTGTGTACGTGATGGTGGTCCTACTCTCGCCGTTCGTCTTCCAGAGTCAGGGTTTGAGAGACTTCTAGGCAAAGAGTGATCTTCCCACTGACGTTCTCACTTTTATTGTTCTACATGGTTGTGACTCGTTGCACGTCTGTGTAGATAATGGCGGTCCTACTCTTGCTGTTTCTCTTCTAGAGTCAAGGGTTGAGAGACTTCTTGGGAAAGAGTGATCTTCTTCTCACCTGATGTTCTCATGTGGATTGTTCTACATATCACGACCTTGTACGTGATCGAGGTCCTACTTTCTTCGTGCTCCTTACAGAGTAGTGTCAAGAGACTTCTAGGCAAGGGTGGTCCTCTCCCTGACTTTCATTTGTAGATTGTTCTACATCATAGGACAGTGTACTTATGTCATCGTGTGTCTATGTTCGTGATTCATCGCATGTCCATATACGTACATGATTCATCCCATATTTGTGTATGTGGTTCATTGCACATCCATGTACGTGGTTCATTGCACGGCTGCATTTGTTTCTTCCTTTTGAAGGTGAATTTAGGTTATTATTCCATTATTCAAGACCGTAGTTCTTCTGGTGGAAGAGATGATGACCTACCCAACAATAATTTGGAACATCTGTGCAATGCCTTTTACCTGCAGCAAGGGTTGATGGACTTTTCCAGAGCAAGTCAATAGATTCATTCAATCAAGCCATCTGGCGTTCACTGGGATTCAGTCTAGTCCAAGAAGGCTTCAGGGAAAGGAAGGTAAGGGACTGCTGGCCTTTCTGACTTAGCCTAGCCTAAGTGATTGAGTTCTTAGCCTAACAAGTGGTTGAGTTCTTAGCCTGGCATAGCCTAGCGAGTCGAACCTACCTTAACTATCTTAACCTAGCCTATGGGTTGAGTTCTTAGCCTAGCTAGTCGAACCTGCCTTATTATCTATCTTAGCCTAGCCTAGCTAGTTTGAATCTACCTTAACCATCTTCCTAGCCTAAGTAGTTGACTTAACCTTGCAAGTGGTTGTGTTCTTAATCTAGCTTAGCATAGTCTAGTTAGTTTGAACCTTCCTTTTCATCTTAGCTAAGCCTAAGTGGATAGGTTCTTAGGCTAGCCTAGTCTAGCCTACAATGGGTGAGCTAGTTTGAACCTTCCCTTATCGACTTAGCCTAGCCCAGGTGGTTGGGTCCTAGGTCTAGCCTAGACTGTTCAAACATATCTCTCCAGCTTTTCATAGCCAAAGTGTTGGATTTTTTAGCCTAGCCCAGCTGCTTTGAGCTTAGGTTTTTTTGGGGGGTATACTCTTCAAATTCCCAGATGTTCTGCTTCTTGATTCTGCAAGAAGATTTCCCCATTCTTCAAGAGTTTGGGATTGGGTTGGGTTTGATTCCTAGCTTAACCTACCTTTTCAGCCAAGTAACCAGATTAGTAATAAGTAACTGATATCTTGGTGTTCTTATCTTCAAATAAATTAAAATCCATCTTAGCTTTGAGATACGTTGCTCAGGAATGCCACCTTGGTGGTTCCTTAGTCAAGAGGGGGTAGGGGTTGTGCCCTATCATATGACGTCTCCTTTGATGAGTAGCATACTGATCTTGTGTCATCATAAGGGATCACCTCATAGGAGATCTCCTTTGTTGAAGATGCACATTTCCTGGGCAGCTCAAGGACTTTTCCCCAATCTACAGTGCAATCACTTTGACAATATATAAGTTGATGGTAGGATATTCAGAATGTATCTGTGCTCAGTATTTTGTCATAGACCATCCCCTTGGGGTATCCTTTTATCTTTTCTGTCTGCTTGGAAAGACCTGTGTTAGACCTCTTCTCTGTGACAGAGGCTAGAGGTCTTAATTTCATGGTCCTAGACTTGTTCATTGGAGAAGACTCCTTTCTGCTGCCAGAGCCACTCATTAACAGTTGGGGTGCACCCAACAACTGTGGAGCTCATGGCTAGATAAATTCCAGGCAGGAGGAATGTGGTTGTCAACAAGCTAAGTCATCGGAGGAAAGTCCTAGGTATGGAGTGGTGCCACGTTCTTCAACAGGAAGCTGGAGGTCAACTTCTCAGTGGTACCGGATCCTCTTCCTCTGGCAGAGGATGATCTACAGCATCCTTGGGACAATTTTGAGGTGTACGCCTTCTCTCCATTCTAGACGCCTGATCCGTCAGGTCCTGGACAGAGTTATGAGTTCCATGAATCACAGGATGACCTTGGTGGCACCTCTGTGGCCACAGGAAGAGTGGTTCCGAGACTTTCTATATATGGCTAGAAACTGTCAAGTATCTCCTGAGAGCGAGAGGCTTTTTTCGCCAGACAGCAGGTCAGATGTCCAGCTATCTCAGGAGGTCTTCTTCAGTGGTTTACCAGGGCAAGTGGGCCATCAACTGTGGTGGGGGTTGTTGAGTTTTGAACAATCCACTCAAGCTCCATTCAAGCCATAACATTGATCATCAGTCAAGAATCTGACTTTAAAGACAGTTTTCCTGTTGGCCTTGTCCTCCCCATGATTAACTGAAGGCACAATTGCTGAGCTGCAATATAGTGGGGACCTGCTGTATTCACTAATTACTGTATTTTCATTTTCTTTTCATGACTAAATACATTTTCATTTATGATAAAGAAACGATTTATATTAATTTTCTAATATTAATATTAATGTCAACAGCAAAATATCAATAAAATGTATTCAGCTGTCTCCTGATTTGTTTTGCTGATGTACAGTAAACCCCCCATATTCATGGACTCCAGATTCACAGAAAATTCGCCTATTTGTGGTATTTTTCTATGAGAAATATCTACAAATTCCTTTTTTTTATTATCAGTTTTTTCATAAAATGTACTTTGATAACACTATATATTTAAATAAAAGTTAAAAAAAATTTTTGTGGGTTTTCCTTGAGTTTGATCTAACTAAATAGCCAGGTTTAAGTACTTTTATAGGGTTTCAACTATTCACAGATGCTAGCTATTCAGGGGTGGGGGTTCTGGTACACATCCCCCACAAATACGGGGGCAAACACTGCAATGTACATATCCTTTAATAAATGAGTGTGCATACATATGTACATAATACAATGGTTTACTAATTTTCAAATATTATTAGTATTATATTAATGTAAACAGCATATTATCAATAAAATGTTATTTCACTTACAGAATCCATTTATGTACTTTTATTATAGTATTGATATATTATCATCGCAATATGTACAAAAAACCGATCATCCAGCCATTTATAATATTTATGTTCTCAGAATCAGCAGATTGAGTCCACTACCAAAAGAATGAGGAAAATAGTTTTTAATTGCTAAAAGAAATGAATATATTAATGTTTTAGGATGATAGTGTAAGGTATATTTGGTGTTTTAACTATTAAAATAGGCAGTTATAAGCAGTTTAAACTATTAAAATAGGCAGTTATAAGCATTTTTAAAGGGGGATACGAACATATGGCAGATTTCACCTTATGGGTGTGTGTGTTCCTTAATCCCAGTGATTTCTGGGAGTTAACTGTAATTTTGGCAAATGTTTGTAGTGTCCACTGTTAACTTCAGCAAAAGCTATGTAAGGCAATGGTTTGTATTTGTGAATTAAGTGAATTTAAATATTATTTGTTCATACACAAACAAACCTTCGGTCTTAACAATAGGATAATTTTCTAGCGCCTAGCTGGATCCGGTTAAAAATCAGAAATGAAAAAGCAAGAAATCTTGTGAGATCTGGCAACGCATGTGTATATCGGGTGAAAACTGGTCAAAGACCGTGCACCCACACCACCGCTTTTAGTCATTTTCTTAACCACCTTGGTGAGAGTTGCGGTTGCCCTCTCTCGACTTTTTACCCAGTTGTTTGCCTGTTTTCACTATATTGATTATCTGTGTGTGTGCTTGTGTTCATATGGCTTCCTGTACTTCTCTGCCTCGCCAATGTATTTGTTGGGAACTCAAGGTTTCCAGTGTTCTCATTTCCTTGCTTCTTCAGCAACAGACCCACACTCCACATGCAGTAGGTTGTCGTGTTAATGTTTGTACCCCTGCCCGGAATGTCATGCGTGGTCTAGAGCGCAGTGGAAGTTATTTTACAGTAAGAGGGAGCATTGTGGAGTTTCAACCCTTCCTTCAAGGGAAGGGTTTTCATCGTCTCACCCTGATGCTTTGTTTTCTTCTGCAGTCACACCCCATGACGCTAGAGTTGTTGTGCCTGTGGCTCCTTCCTTTTCTTCCATCGATTCGTCATTGGAAGTTCTGGGGGCCCTCAGGCTGATTTAATGTGTAATGTCGCCCCCTCTTCCTTGGGAGTTAATTTGCTTCCTGCAAGGGAGGAGCCTATTTCATCAGTTTCTTATATTTCAGGTTCGAAGGCATCCAAAATGGTGACGCTCTGGGCATTGCTTGGGCTGCGGGGTTTACCTTCCTTGAAGGGTTTGCTGATGCATTTCATGGATGCTTGCCTCCCCAGCTCTCCCTCCTCTCCCTGGCCTTCTCTACGTCGGTGCCCAAGGTTAGCGATTTTGTATTGCTCCGCGAGAGAGGCTTGCTGCTAGCTTTGGCCAGGGGGAGGCCGTGATGTCTCTCATAGCGCCGCTGGTGACTTCACTTCCATCGGTGACATCACTCCCAGTTCCGACAATGTCGTCTCCCTGCTACGTCAGCATCGTTGGTTGGGGCTGCTGCACTGCCTTGCTCCTCTGTGTCGTCATCGTTTGCTCCCGTGATGTCATCGCTGCCATCCAAGACGTATCCTCTTCCTTCCGTGTCATCTGCGTCCTCTCTTGTGGATCTGTCTGAGGCTTTATGTCAGGCAGTTCTTAAGAGATTGGACTCTGTTTTGAAAGATAGGTTTGCTGCCTTGTTGGATGAGAAGGCTGTGAGCAAGTGTGTTGTGTCACCCCCCCCTCCCCCTCCCCCTCCCCCTCCCCCTCCCCCTCCCCCTCCCCTCCCCCTCCCCCTCCCCCTCCCCCACTCCTGCCAAGAGGATGTGTAAGGAATCAGTGCTGTCATCCTCTCCTCCATCAACCCCATCTCCGCCGCGTCGGCGTGTCAAGCATTGGAGGGTTAAGGACTTTGCCTTTTCTTCATTGACGGGTGAGGAGCAGCACGTCCATGTTCCTGAGAGTGTTGGTGTTTCATCCCCAGTGCATTCTGCTATGGCTGTGTCGTCTTCTTCTTCGAGACACGAGTGTGTTGCAACTTCGCACGTATGTGCGCACGTTGCTGATTCTTCTGCTTCTTCTGCTCCAGGTCCTATTCGTCGTCGTAAGGATCTTAGGGCGTCTGTGAAAAGATTGAAAGTTGTGAATGCGGAAGTAGTGCAGCGGGAGTGTTCGCCTCTCCCTCCCATTGATGCTGTTCAGGGTTCGACTCCGAGGAATTCTCGTTATGCATCAAGAGTTCGAGATGCTTCTCCGTCCACACGTACGTGCGTCTGCTTCATATGGACACGTACGTGAGTCATATCTTGCGACTGTTCGTAGTGTTGTTCCTAGTGTTGTGATTGGTTCATCGCAGGAGTTGGCACGTGGCCCCAGTCCGGTCAGGTCTGCTGGCGCTTCAGGTTCTTTGGCTGCTGGGTCTACAGTTGGTTTGCATGAGGAAGGCATGTTGGATAAGCCTGCATCTTCTTCTCTTTGTCGGTCTCCATTGTCGGAGCAGGTGGAAGACATGCAAGACTTTTTGTCCTCCTTTACAGAGGTTGTTGATCTCATTCATGGGTTCAACAATTTAGAGAGTAGGACTCAGGCTTGGCCGTCTTTCATTCCTATGTGCTTGGAAGCCTAGCTGAGGGCTACGCAAGATCCTAAGTCGTCGTTTCAGCTTCCCTTATCGGGGCATGTCCAGTCGGTCTTGCAAAAGGTGAACGCTTCTGTGTCAGATCGAGACGGGTCTCTTTGGTCAAGGGGTTCCTCCACCACTCACAAGGGCATAGGAAATATTATGCTACTAACTCTGTCTGCTTGTTGCTTCGTCATCTTAACCCAGACGTTATACGTCTCAAGCCAGGGTTGACTTTGGAACAGGTAAGGACGGTGGTGCTGTCCTTGTCTCTGTAAGATCCCCTGGCTTTGGAGTCTATGGCAGCCTCCATGTTCCAGACAGTGTCATGGTTGGGCTTGTGGTCGACGGCCATTGCCAAGATTGTGTCTGACTGGTCCCCGGAAGGGTTGGTGAATGCATCTTTTCTTGCCAGTTTGTTGCAGTCTGGGGGAAAGGCGTTCTCGTATCTTGCACATCCTGGTATCAATTTGTGGGCTAATCTTCTGATCAGAAGGGATGCGGCATTGTACAGGATGGCAAGATCGGTTGACCCTGAGTCCTTGTTGGTGCTCAGGAATGGGGATCTTTTAGAATCTCGGTTCATGTTCCTCGGACTGAGCTGGAGGACGCGATAGATCGATGGTGAGCTGACACGAAGGACAAGTTGATGCACCAGGCTGTCTAAGTCGGAGTCTCGTTCTCGGAGACGTCCCGCCCCTCCTCCTCCTGTTCAGCTGCAAGTCCAGAGATCGCGCCTGGTAAGCCATTTACGAGTTCAGTTTTGGTGGGGCCCTCTCATTCAACTCAGCCTAAGTCAGAGGACCAGCGTCCCTTTCAGTCGCGCTCTCACAGGTCAAGGAGGGGCTCCAGGGATAGAAATAAAGGGGGTCGTCGATAGATTGGGCGCTTCTCCCTCTCCTTTGCCACGGATAGGTGGGGGCTGCCTGGCAGGCCAGTGGGCCAAGTGGCAGAGTTATGGGGCAGAGAAGTGGGTAGTAGTTGCCTTTCGGGTTGGGTATCTACTACCATTCGACTTCTCTCCCCTGCTCTCGGACAGACCTCTGCTCAGGCGAGTGTATCCCCCAAATTCTCCGAGTTCTTAGCTCTCCAGGAGGAAGTGCAGAAAATGCTGAACAAAGGTGCAATAGAGGAAGTGGTGCGTCCATCTCTGGGGTTTTATAGTCACATCTTTTTGGTGTTCAAGGTGTCAGGGGGATGGAGACCTGTGATCTACTATCCACCTTAAATCATTTTGTCAGGAAGACAAGGTTCAAGATGAGACCCCATGATCAGTGTTGGCAGCTGTGAGGGAAAATGACTTCATGCTGTCAATAGATCTAAAGGACACGTACTTCCAGATCCCTAATCATTTGTTGTCCAGGAAGTTCCTTCGTTTCTCTCTCGGAGATGACGTCTTCGAGTTCAAAGTCCCATGCTTTGGGTTGACCACGGCCCCTCAGGTGCTCACAAGAGTCTTCTCTCTCTTCTCAACTTGGGGCCATGCTCAAGGGATCCGTTTGCTGAGGTACCTTGACTACTGGTTGGTCTTAGCGGGTTCCAGAGAGAGGCTGCTGCAGGACAGAGATCGCCTGCTTTGATTTTGTCTGGAACTTGGCATCTTGGTGAACCTAGAGAAGTCAAACTTGTACCCAGTCAAAGGGTTCTCTATCTAGGCATGCAACCGTATATCAGTCAACTCATCAGTGGCAGATTCTTCTGAGGATTTTGTCTTCTCTGGAGAAGCTGGTTCCTCGTGGGCAACTTCATCTTCAATCTCTGTAATTGAGACTGAGAGACTTCTGGTCTCTGGCTGGGGACTCACCCTTGATAAGGGTACCTCTGTCTCCAGAAGTTAGAGAGCTTTGTTGGTGGTTGGACGATCAGAATCTCTTGTAGGGTGTTCTTCTGCATTCTCTTCTGCTGGACTTCCTTCTGTTTTCAGATGCCTCCCTCACAGGTTGGGGCGCTCACTTAGGTGGCCTCATTACTTCGGGCATTTGGAGATTGGAGGACAGACAGCACCATATCAACGTCTTAGAGTTAAAGGCAGCCTTTTTAGGTCTGAAGGAATTTTGGGAGAAAGTAGAGGGACATTCTGTTGTTCTCATGTGGTTGCTTATGTGAACAAGCAAGGGGGACTGCCTTGACAGTCGAGATTCAACAGTGGGTGGTCAGCAGTTCGGTGGAGCTCTCAGCCAGGTATATCTGAAGCAAAAGGAATGCAGTCACAGACAAGCTCAGTCGTCGGGTTCAGGTCCTAGGCACAGAATGGTCTCTTCATCAGGCTGTGGCAGACAGGCTCTTCTAGGTTTGGGGGAGACCTATGCTAGACCTCTTTGCGACCCAGTTCAACAGGAAACTAGAGGTATTCTGTTCGGTGGTTCCAGATCCTCTGGCGTTAGCGGAGGATGAGTTCCAACATCCCTGGGACAACCTGGAGTGGATGCCTTCCCTCCGTCTTGTTTGATCTGCCAAGTCCTGAACAGGATGATGAGTTCACAGAGTCTCAGGATGACATTAATAGCTCCTCTGTAGTCGTAGGTGCCAAGGGAGATTCCTCCGTGGCGGCATCTTCTTTGTCAGCCGCATGTTGAAAGATTCCACCAGTCAGTAGAATCCCTGTCTCTTCACGGTTGGAGGCTATCAAGTATCTCTTCTGAGCGAGAGGCTTTTCTCAGAAGACAGCAGGACATATGTCCAGCAATCTCAGGAAATCTACCTCTGCCTTTTACCAAGGTAAATGGGCGATCTACTGTAATTGTTGTCGTGAACGGGATTTTTCTCCGCTCAGAACCTCTATTCAGTGCATAGCAGACTTTTTGGTCTTCCGCAGGGATGAGAAAGGCTTGTCTGTGTCCGCCATTAGAGGCTACTGGTCGGCCCAGAGTTTAGTGTTATGTCTTAGAGGTATCGACATCTCATCCTGGGAACTCTCCTTGCTTTTTAAGGGGTTTGAGCAGTCGTGTTCTCCAAGGGAGCTCAAGCCTCCAATGTGGCATGTTTCCTTGGTCCTGAGAAGTTTCACCAAAGCTCCTTATGAGCCTTTACGTTGTTCATCAGACAGGAACTTGGCATTCAAAATTATTTTCTTCCTGGCCTTGGCTTCTTCGAAGAGAGTGGGGGAGCTTCATGGCATGAGCTATGATGTGAAGCACACCAGGGGCTGGGGGTCAGTGTCCTTTGAATTTGTCCTTGAATTCATGGCTAAGACCCAGAATCCTTTTCCATTCCATCTCTAGATGACTTTGTGGGCGGTGATTCTCAAGAGCTCTTGTGTCCTGTCAGGGCTCTGCTTTGCTATCTTAAGAGGACACGACATCTTAGACCAGGTTGTCATAGGCTTTCTGTTAGCACAAGGCGTATGAAGAAAGAGGCGTCCAAGAATACAAACTCGTTTTGGTTACGTGAAGCTGTCAGACAGGCATATTTGACTCTTGATGATTCTGCCACCACATCTGTGCAGCCTAGAGCACATGGCTTCAGGGGTATTGATTCCTCTGGCTTTCAAGAAGAATTTTGCTATTCATAGAGTTTGGAGCACTAATATTTGGTTATGCCAGTCCATGTTCATCTCTTTCTATTTTAAGGATGTTGCCAACAGATCTATGGACTTTTTTTTCCTTAGGTCCTGTGTTGGCTGCCCAACAGATCGTGTAACTCATCGTTGCCCTTAACCGGGCAAGTTTGTATCTTACCTAGGATGAGTGTGTGGAAGAGAGAATGAATGAGTTGGCTGGTCTCTTTCTTTCTCTTGTTCCTTTCCTTCTTACAGGTGGGTTGAGGAATAGACATGTCATTTGCTGGACTGGTCTGATACAGGTGAGTAGGTAGTCATACTGATAGTTTGGTTGCTTTTTGTTCAAATAGTCAAACCCTCTATTCAGTAGCAGGGGGGAGTGAGGAGTAATAACGAACCCTGATGCATTGTTTGTTATTGAACAGTCAGAGTTTTTCTTTAGTTCCCTACTGCAATGAATCTTCCCATCTTCCCATATATCATTGTATGTAACCCAGTGGCTGAGTTGTTGGATATCACTATTTAGCTTCTCAGGGGCATCAGTCCCTCTCCTGTAGATATTTTTTTTGGAGTTGGACTGGTGAGTAGGCCCCCAGCCAGTTTAGGATGTCTGTACCTCCCACCAAGTATAAGTTTATCCTATTGTTAAGACCGAAAGTTTGTTCGCGTATGAACAAATGACAAATTTTCTGAGACAATTTGTATTTTTCATGGCTACAAACCTGAGGTCTCAACATTTTACTGCCCACCTCTAGCCACCCCTTTGTCTTCTTATGACATCCTTGGTTGGGAAAGACTAAACGCAGTGGCGTGAGTGCACAGTCTTTGACCAGTTTTCACCCAGTATACGCATGCGTTGCCAGATCTCACAAGATTCTTTGCTTTTTCATCTCCGATTTTTAACCGGATTCAGCTAGGCCCTAGAAAATTATCCTATTGTTAAGACCTCAGGTTTGTAGCTATGAAAAATACAAATTGTCTTGGAAAATTTGTTATTTTCTCATAGGTTGCTAGTGAATTTCTGAGTTTTATTATGTAAAGGTGCACTCCAAGGGAACTTTTCTTTTTAATAATGAATTTTATATACTCTGCTCTTTATGATAGCTATGAAATACAGTAGTGCACTATGATTTTTTTCTTAATCTGTGTTGGTTGTAGATTATAGTTCCATGAACTGGTAATAAGGAAATATCTAAATTGAAAGTGTTACATAAACAAGATTTTGAGGAGAGATACTTTTAGATTGAGGTTTTGCAAAGCCTAATATGGTAAATGAAAAATTTTATCAAGCTGGATGGTAGGCCTAAAATTTTTTTCTCTTTATTAAAATGAAATAAATACTTTTCAGGGTCTCGATATTGAAGTGTTGTCATCATGTATATTCACCACATGAACGAGTATGGAGAGTATGTTTATTGTCAAGAAAATAAGATATTTTAGCATAAACAGAATTTAGAAATTTCTCATTTTCAGTGAGACTTCTGATAAGATTTTAAAAGGAATGTGTCTAATGCATTTTGAAATACGTACAAAATAGTGATAATTGTTTTTATGTGATAGTGTTTCAGAAGAAATTATAGTTAAAACATATTCCAGTGAAAAGATGTCTGTGAAGGGAAATTTTACCTGTACAGTTTGTTTGCGAACATTTGCTCTTAAGAGTAGCCTTCAAATTCATGAATTAAATCATAATACCGATTTCAAATCACACAGATGCTTGATTTGTGGGAGGCAGTACAGCCTCTTAGCAAGTTTAGAAACTCACATGTTGAATCATGGCCCAAAAGTACCTTATGAATGTTCAGAATGTGATGAAAATTTTTCTTCAAAAGGTGAATTGTTGGAACATGGAAAGGTACATGATGTGAACTGTGAAAATTTACAGTGTATTGTTTGTGAAGAATTATTTTCATCTGAGAATACGTTTAGAAAGCATTTAAAATCTCATATTAATAGAAAAACTTTTGAGTGTACTGTTTGTAATGAGACATTTGATGTGGAACAATTATTAAAATATCACCAGCTAAAACATGAGGTTAAAAGTAAAAAGTGCCCTTTTTGTACCGAAATATTTTCTTGTGAAACTGAATATACAGAGCATCTTAAAAGTCATGATTGTAAAGGTGATATTGTCAAATGGTCAAAAGATATTGAGTCTTCATTGCAGGATTTTCCCAAAGTGGAGGTAAACCCAGATCCTGTCTTTACTGGCAAGAACTGGGTATGTTCAGTATGCACGAAGGCCTTTAAATATAAAAAGCCTTACCATAAACATGTAGCAGCTCACATAGAGAAGGGAGAAAGATCTGAAAGTTTTGCAAAAGAGGTATCTAAAGAAGACATATCTTTAAGACGAGTGCGACATTCCTGTGAAGTTTGCAAGACATCATTTTCATGTTTAGACAGGCTTAGAAAGCACCTTGATCTTGAACTGTATGGATGTGAAATTTGTAATGTATCATTTTCATCTTGTAAAGATTTTAAAGAACATATAAAAAACCATTCATTGGACTGCAGTAAGTGTGGAAAAGTTTTTAGAAAACTTGGTCTATTAAAGCAGCACATTCTTATTCATACTGAGGCCCAGCATTGTGAGATTTGTAAAAAGACTTATCCCAATGAATGGAGCTTACGTCGTCACATGATGGCAATTCATGCAGACAACAGACATGTTCAGTGTGATTTGTGTGGAAAATTGTATGAAAAACGTTCCTTGAAGAGCCATATGATGACACATACAGGAGAAAGACCGTACAAATGTGAAGTATGTGGCGACAGTTTTGTACAAAGAGTTCATCTCCGAACACACATGAAAATTCATACAGGAGAGAAAAATTATTTTTGTGAAACTTGTGGCAAAATGTTTGCTTTGAAAAGTACTCTGGATGTTCACTGTAGAACTCACACTGGAGAGAAACCATACACATGTCCCATTTGTTACAAAAGTTTTGCCAGTTTAACATCGCTGCGGCAACATAGGAGAACTCATTTCCCAAGTGAGAAGTTTGCATGTGAAATTTGTGACAAAAAGTATGCTCAGAAGTTTCCATTATACCTTCATTATAGTAAAACTCACTCAGAAAGTGAATTGCACAGCTTAGATAAAGAACTGCAAAAAAAGATCTTCCATCATACTCGCAGAAATAGAGATTCCTCTGGTGATATAAATAAAAAGGAAGGAATTAAGAAATATGAATGTGGTTATTGTGGGAAAGTTTTCAGTGTTAAAGCTAATTTGCAGATACATGTTCTTCTCCACACTGGTCAGAAACCACATAAGTGTGAAGTATGTGGGAGAAGCTTCAGACTTAAGTATAGCCTGAAGATTCATAAGAGAACCCATACTGGTGAGCGTCCATATCAGTGTAATATATGTGAAAAGCGTTTTGTTCAATATACACACGCTAAGACTCACATGGTTCTACATACTGGTAAAAAACCATATTCTTGTCCTATCTGTGGTAAAGCTTTTGCTGATAAAAACAATCTTTCTGCTCATAAGAAGATACATTTGAAATATTCACCTGATGTGTATATCTCTAAGAGGCATTTTTGCCCCTCATGTGGAAGATCATTTCTTACAAAGAAAGACCTCATGTATCATGTTAGTGGTTGTTCAGTTGAAGAGTTTGGAACCACTCATAATGTTCATGAGGAAGTGAAAATTGAAGAGGATTTAGAAACATGTGCTAGTTATGAGTCTGTGGAATGTGTGGAAGGTCCAACAAAGAGTTTTGAGCATCTCATGACAGTGCCATCTATTGAATGTTCAACTAATGTCCCAATAGATTCCAACATTCAGTCACAAAAATCACAGGTCATCATGATAAGTTCAGAAGGTGTTGATGAAGTTCTTATTCATGAAGTAGATGATACATTTTTGGAAGATCTGGCCACAGTATCGAGTTAGTACCATGAGATTTTGACATTATTCGAGATATATATATATATATATATATATATTATATAATATATATATATATAATATAATATATATATATAATATAGTATATATATATAATATAATATATATATATCATATATATATATTACTATATATATTATATATATAGATAGATATATTATATATATATATATATATATATATATATATATCTATATATATATTATATTATATATATATATATATATATATATAAAGCCTTAAAATGACAAAAATGACAAGCTATTACCATTGTAAAAAGTTTTAACTTGTATTCTGTAATAAACTCATTTTGGACATGGGGCATTTTTTTTTACCTTTCATTATACAACTTTATGATGTGCTGCCCTCACCAGTCATACGTTAATTGCTTTGGCCCTGAATATCCTTGAAAAGTACTTTATGTTTGCTATACACATTAAGTTTCTTCATCTTATCACCCATCTCCTCCCATTCATATACTTTCCTATTCCAGAGCCTAACCATAGCAGCTATTAGTGAGAACAGAAATTTAATGCAAGAATAAAGGCTTATGAATGGAGAAGATATTGTTTTTGTAGAATAAATTTCCATGGGTATTGTGGTCATAGTGTTTCATGAAAAGCAGGTTCTGTTCAATGTCTGGCCCCTAAGTGCAATGCTTTACATTTTACTGCTGTGTATAACCACCTCTTTATTCAATTCCTTTTTAACTACCCAACTTTTGTTTCGCATGTACTTGATGCAACAGATTCTTATTAAGGGTTGACACAGTATGGTTTTAGATATACAATGGACCCCCCATATTCCCATTCTTGACATTCGCAACTCGCGTATTTGCGGATTTCTGTATGGACCTTATCACCCATTATTAGTGGGAAATTAGCCTATTCACTGTATTTTTATATGAGAAAAATCCACATATTACTGTATTTCATATAATTTCACGATTAACTGAAATTTTTTAAATAAAACTATGTATTAAAAAAAAACAGGTTACTATAAGCATAATTAATGGGTTTTTCTTGAGTTTAAACTAACAAAATGGAGTTTTAGACATTTTTATAGGGCTTCTAAGTATATTCCGATTGTGGGGGGGGGGGGGGGGGGTTTGATGTTCTGGAAGTAAAAATTATAGCAACAGTGCTACTACTCTTGCAGGATCCTACTGGAAGACAGCATCCATCCTGAATGCAATTTTATATTTATGAAATATATCAAGTAACCCCAACTGATGACAAATTGGTAGTATTGGCAATGATGACAGGTGTTGATTTCTTATAAGCAAACAGTGTAGATTGTTATACTCTAGAACTCTGCTAACAGGACAGCAATAAGACGAGATTACCATATCGTATTCCCACGTATAAGATGACCTTTAAATCCTAAAGTTCACCCCAAACTATTGGTGGTCGTCTTATACTCCCATTCTAAAAGTCAAACCTTGAATTCCAAGTGATGTTTATCAGTAGGCTAGCCTTGGCCTTGGTGTGATAAGCACCGGCATACATGAAAAGATTCACTTCATGAAATAAACTGATAAGAAAAGTAATGAAACCATTTTGCATTTTACATTACCTATTTTGGCATATTTTCATAATAAATAGCCTAATCGAGGAATAATTCTGTATAAATGAAATCAACCTTTATCTGTGTGAGACCAGCTGATAAATGTAAATATCAGAAGAGGAAAAGAGCTCTTTTCCCCTTGAGAGTTTTGAAATATTATTTGCATAAGACCGAAAAAATCGAAGGACCTGCTAGATTGGAGAGGTCATTATATACCTTCTTTTAAGGTTAAAGCTCATGAAATCAGAGCTGTCACTAACTCGTTAGCTTTTAAACATATTTGTCTCTTTTCCATTATGTAATTGACACACAGGCAGTCCCCGGTTATCAGTGGACTCGGTTAATGGCGATCTGCTTTTATGGCACGTGTCTAGCACCATAAAATCTGCGATTTACGGCACCATAACATGTCTAAAGGAGGCGCCATTAACCAGATATCAACGTCATAAGCACCGTGAATCACCAAGTTTCGGTTAATGGCGGTTTTCGCTTATTAGCACCCTGCCGGTAATGGAACCCTTGCCGATAACCAGGGACTGCCTGTATTGGAGGTGTAAGTTGAGGTTTGCAACCCCATCACTTGCATGAAGTGGAAATGGCGTTTGAGAATTGCACCTTGCGTCCCTTGTCAATGGCTAGCATGGTGTTGGTGAAAGAAGCGTAAGAAGCATCCCTTCCATCCTTGGTCTCTTCGCCTTGACCTAGGGTGTCGAGTGTTAGGGGAGGCTGGGGGTTACTGTGTATCTGGAATGCCCACCCTTTTTTGAGTGGATGGGTGGTGGTTTTTTATTTTGTGGTGTAGGTGACAGCATTGTTTTCTCTGGTGGTTTTTATTTTGGTACTGTGCCTAGCACAGTGGCAACTATTGATGCTTTGCTAACCATTGGAAGTGTTCCTTGCTGCATAGCTCCTCCTTAGTAGAGGCGCTCCATGGCTATACTGCCATGCCTTACCGGTTAAGGTGAGAACTAACCGGAGGCAGTATCTACCTGCCGTATCTCTCTTACCAGGTAAGGAAACAACAAGCATTGTATCAATACTAGCAACTTTTCTGTTATCCAGTTCATTGCCATTACATACTAATGTTTTGGGGTGGAATATGTCCATGTATCCCACCTCTTATCAATGCTGGATTCAGCTGTGTCATTACTTAGTAAATTACTTTTATAAAAGTTTTATTTTTATGATAAAAAAAACTTAATGGTAAATTACTTTTATAGATATTTTATTTTTATGATAAAATTAAGTTTTATATATACTTACCAAGTCATTATAAAATTGGAGCCTTCTCTCCTCTCCTTGCATGGACATAAGGGCACAAACATATTGAAGCTCTTTACCGAGTTGTTCCTCTTTTTCCCCAGAAGTGGGCGGGGCTAGGCACCTGTGCAAAACAGGATTACTACCACAAACTTCAAAATTTAAGCTGCAATGCAAGTTGAAACTAGCTTTGTAATTACACAGTAAGTATACATAAAACTTAATTTTACCGGTAGGGCACCCTAAAGGCGATAACTTGGGAAGCTTCAAGTTAAACCATCAAAGGGTTAACATCATTTAAATGTGAATTTATATTTGAAGAATAAACCTTCTACAGGATGAAATTTAAAGATGTAAGGTTTTATCTGCTGAAAGAATTTTTCTTTTATCTTCAATATGTTTGGAGATATTAGTATTTAAATAGCCTTAGGACTGTGCCAGGGTGGGCTGCCAAAAATGCAATAGACAGCAAACGTGCGGTTGCCAGCAGAAACCTCTCAGTCTCTCCCTACGAGAGGGATGACGTCACAACATACGTCACACTCCGATATGGCAGGCGTGATGACGTCACAGACCGATTCTCGGCC
The DNA here is from genome assembly GCF_015104395.2 of Macrobrachium nipponense. Lineage (NCBI taxonomy): Eukaryota > Metazoa > Arthropoda > Malacostraca > Decapoda > Palaemonidae > Macrobrachium > Macrobrachium nipponense. Next base: position 77,799,321 of record NC_087212.1, on the reverse strand, counting down.
TTTTTTGCTGCGCCCAGACGCTAATACGCCTTCTGACCCGTCAATGCAAACTGTAATGCAGAAATTACAGGATATAGAGAAGAGAATGAATAAGAGAGACAAAAAGAAAAAGTGTGATTCGCCTTCTTCGTCTTCTTCCTCTAGTTCGGCGTCATCGCTAAGTCCGATAACGTCACGGCGAGCGCCAGTCAAGCGTTGGAGGAGGATTCGGGAGTTCCTGGCGGATCCTCGGGCTAAGAGGAGAAGAATCAATTCTTCCTCATCTTCGGACCAAGACTGTCATTTCCAAGTCAGCAAGAAGGTCGGAAAGTCAGTGGCTATTAAGCACAAGGTTGGCAGACGAAGCCGTTCGCAAGAATCCGAACAAGCGAGAGAGGTGACGGCCAGCGGGCTAGCGGCCGAGGCGGAGTTGCCAGTTCGGATCGCAAAAACTGCGATACCTCTGGTAAAATCGACGTTGGCGGCGAAAGGTGCAGCAGAGGATGGAATGCAGGTCCCAGTTTCGCCCGTAAGGCCGTTCAAAATACGTACGAAGGACGATAAGGCTCCTATTAAAAGTACGAAAAATAGAGAGTTGGCAACCTCGGCGGATACGTTCGTGGAAGGCAGTGTCCGTCTGGATAGAAGGTCGAGGCCGGGCTCGCCGACGCTCGAAAACGATGCCAATACTAATAGAGACGAACTTATCTCTGTCTTAAGGGAGCCTTCATCTTGGAGATCTAGACGAGATTCTTGCTCTAGATCCGTGAGCAGAGAAAGAGTGAGACGTTCTCGTTCCCCTGCTGACTATCCGGGATCGAGCCAACAGCGGCCAGCAAAGATCAAAGAGACCGCGGCCGTAGGGGTAGGCAGCCGTGGAATTCCAGGCCGTCTGTCAGAAGATAGAGGCGAGACAACATCCCTTGTGACGTAGAATGGTACACTAGAGCCGGAGGAAGGAGAAAACCAAGAGTTTCTGGCCTCGTATGCAGAGGTGATTGATTTGATTCGTCAATTCAATAACCTTTCGGAGAAGACAGAAACACCGGCCAGTATGCTTCCTCCTGGAATTGACATGGCATTTGGACTAAAGAGGGATACCAAGGTGTCGTATGAATTGCCTTGTTCGATTCATGCGGAATCGGTCTTGCAACACGTAAACGCAAAGATTTCAGGGAGGGATAATTCCTTAAGATCTAATAGATCATTTAAATTTATTCCCCCTCCAATGATAAAGCAAAGGATATATTATACGACACCGAAGGTCCCTTTGCTGTCTAGACAAATGAACCCTAATGTTGTAAGGTTAAGGCCTGGATTAACCTTGGATCAGGTTAAAATGGAGTGCCCTTCGATGACGTACCAAGAGGCTGCTATGTTAGAAGCAACAGCTTCTTCTGTCTTTCAGGCTGCTTCTTGGTTAGACCTTTGGTCAACAGCAGTGGCGAAAATTGCATCCTCGGAAGCAACAAGGAAAGTAGTGGATGAACCATTGTTCATTAGATTACTACAGTCAGGTTCCAAGGCGATTGCGTACCTGACAAACGTAAGTGCCAATGTTTGGGCAAATATCCTGCTAATGAGGAGAGATGCAGCGTTGGCTAAACTAAGCCGCAATGTGGATTTGGATTCCCTGTTAGCAATGAGGAATGGGGATATCTTGGAATCGCAACTGCTGTTGCCAGAGGTCATACTGGAAGAGGCGATAGATAGAAGAAGGATGGACACTAACGATAGGTTGGTGCAACAGGCAGTTAGGAAAACGTCTAACAGTCAAACTACTCCTTTGGAGGGAAGACAACAGCAGATGTCTCGAAAGAAGACAGTGACATAGCATCCCTAATAGAGTCACAAGACCCTCTTCCCCAAGGAGGATAATTCATCAGCCCTTTCACAATAGAAACAACCAGAGGAAGGGGCAATAGGGGAAGAGGGAGAGGCTCAAGAAGATAGGATGGGCGCCTCCCATCACTCGGCCACACCAGTGGGGGGTTGCCTGGCAAATCACTGGAAGGTGTGGCAGGAACTAGGGGCAGAGCAGTGGGTGGATGTTCTCAGGATCGGGAGTATTTGATCCCGTTCGAGGTAACCCGCCCCTGACAGATCAACCATTACCCCACGTCACTTATGCCCACAAATCTCAGAAGGCCACTATTCTGCAGGATGAAGTGAAGAAGATAATGGAAAAAGGAGCTGTGCAACAAGTATGCAGTCCGACAAAAGGCTTCTACAGCAGGATTTTCCTGGTACCCAAAGCCAACGGGGAGTGGAGGACAGTAATAGACCTGTCAACGCTGAATCTGTTTATAAGGAAAACCAGTTTCAAGATGGAAACTCCGAAAACGGTTCTACAAGCAGTCAGAATCGGAGACTTTATGCTGACAGTCGATCTAAAGGACGCATACTTTCAGATACCAGTCCATCAGTCTTCAAGGAAATTTCTCCGCTTCAGTCTTGCAGGGAAAGCTTTCGAATTCAAGGTCCTGTGCTTCGGATTGACAACGTCTCCTCAAGTTTTTACAAGAGTGTTCACCATCGTGTCGGCGTGGGCGCATGCTCAGGGATCAGGCTAATAAGATATCTGGACGATTGGCTGGGGTGATAGCAAAGTCCAGGGAGAAATTACTCAGGGACAGGGCGGCCCTCCTGCAGCTTTTGTCACAGCCTAGGTATTGTGGTGAATCAGCAGAAGTCGCAGGTTGGATCCAAGTCAACGTTTGGAAGGAAATCTTGGGAACGGTGATAGACACAACACAAGCCAAAGTATTCCCGACAGACCAAAGAGTAGAGAAATGCAAACAAGTGGTGAATGCCTTTCTGGGAAAGCAGACACAGCCAGCAAGACAGTGGCAGGTGGTGCTGGGAATCCTAACCTCACCCTTGGAGAAGTTAGTACCACAAGTGGAAAGGTTACACCTTCGCGGTCCCATACAATGGAGGATGAAGGAGTTTTCAGGTCACCAACAGTAGATCACCCGTACGAGCAAATTCCCTTGTCGGCAGAAGTGAGGAAAGGACTTGCTGTGGTGGGTGAACGACGACAACCTGACAGTGGGTGTCCCCCTTCAACAATCCTCCCCAGACCTCTTGCTGTTCTCGGATGCGTCACTAGAAGGCTGGGGAGCCCATATGGAGGAGTTGATGGTGTCAGCAAAATGGAGTTGCAAGGACAGAGAACTCCATATAAACGTGCTGGAGTTGAAAGCAGCTTTTCTGGCTCTACAGGAATTCAGGGAGAGAGTAAAGGGACACTCAGTGGTATTGATGTCAGCAACACCACAGTAGTAGCTTATATAAACAAGCAAGGAGGCCTAGTTTCTCGGCAGTTACATGTGATGACAGTTCAACTTCACCAGTGGGCTATAGAGAACCTGGTAGACATCAAGGCCAGGTATATTCCGGGAAAAAGAAACATAGTGGCCGACAAGTTGAGCCGCAGGGATCAGATTCTGGGAACGGAGTGGTCCCTACACCAACAGGTAGTGGACAGGATGCTCATGTTGTGGGAAGGACCGATCATAGACCTATTCGCAACCAGGTACAAACAAAAAGTTGGAAGCGTATTGTTCAGTAGTCCCGGACGCAGAGGCAGTAGCAGAAGATGCGCTACAACACCCCTGGGACAATCTGGACGTGTACGCATTTCCTCCATTTTGTCTAAATCCGTCAGGTTCTGAACAGGGTAATGCGGTCTCAGAACCTCAAGATGACCCTGGTAGCCCCGTTATGGCCGAAAGCAGAGTGGTTTCCAGACCTACTGGAACTCCTAGTAGATGTGCCAAGAGAGTTACCTCCATGGAGCAACCTTCTGTGTCAGCTGCACGTGGAGAGGTACCACCAGTCGGTGAAGTCCTATCGCTTCACGGGTGGAGACTGTCAAGTATCTCCTCCGAGGCGAGGGTTTTCGCAGAAAAAAGCAGCAACTCAGATGGCAGGTAATATCAGAAAATCATCTGCGACAGTATACCAAGGAAAGTGGTCAGCATACTGTGATTGGTGTCGTAGAGGGAACGTGTCTCCACTCGGTACCACTATTCAGCAGTTAGCAGACTTTCTGATATATCTCAGAACAGAAAAACATATGTCTGTATCTATGCAGTGAAGGGGTACAGGGCGGCTCTAGCCTCAGTCTTACGAATGAAAGGAGTGGACATATCGTCTTCATGGGAGTTGGCCATGCTGATGAGGAGCTTTGAACAGTCATGCCCACCAAAGGAGCTAAAAGCCCCAGATTGGGATCTGACCAAGGTACTGAGTAGTCTGACAAAACCCCCCCTACGAACCACTAAGGCAGTCCACGGATAGGAGCCTGACCCTGAAGACAGTCTTCTTATTGGCCCCTGGCTTCAACCAAAAGGGTGGGGGAGCTACATTGGCCTCTCATATCTCATAAAGCTACGAGAGGTTGGAGATCAATGGTATTTGAGTTTGTCCCAGAATTCGTGGCCAAGACCCAAAATCCAACAATAGTAGACGGCAGATTCGACTCCTTTCCCATACCTTCCTTGGCAGACTTTGTAGACAACGACAAAGCTGAGATGCTCCTGTGCCCCGTCAGGGCACTAAGGGAGTACTTAAAGAGAACAAGGCACCTCAGGCCGGGGTGCCGGAGGTTGTTTGTAAGTTCAGGACGGAACAAGAAGGAAGTGTCCAAGAATACAATATCGTTTGGCTAAGGGAGACGATCAGAGATGCTTATACGGCAGAAGACAGAGGGTCAGATAGCCAGGTGGGAGCTAGAGCTCATGACATCAGGGGTGTGAGTGCTTCCTTGGGCATTTAAGAAGAACATGTCAGTGGATAAAATTCTGAAAGCTGGTGTGTGGAAACGCCAAACAACTTTCACCTCATTTTATTTGAAAGATGTTGCCCATAGATCCTTGGACACCTTTTCCTTGGGTCCAGTGGTGGCGGCCCAACAAGTGATATAGCTCATCCAGTGCCCCTGGCGGGTCAGTTTGCATCTAGTCTAAGATGAAGGTATGAAAGTAGAATGAATGGATGACTGGTCTTTTTTCTTTACTACTTTCTTCCTACTCCTTTAACTACGGGCAATATGAAGGAAGTACCGTCATGTGCTGGAACGGACTAGATGCAGGTGAGATGGTCAGCCATACTGTGAAAGCTATCTAGCTGATGATATACTTTTCATAGCAACACACCCCTCTGGATAATAGGGAAAAGAGGGGTGAAGGTGGATCCAGTTGCAAGGGACAAGAGTAAACAGTAGAATGGTATCTACACCCAGTGGGAGAAAACCAATAGATCCGCTTATATCTTTGGTCCTAGGTTCATTGTCCATTCTCTTAGAATTTCCCTATATATTCGGAAATGGATAAGGTGGCAAACTCCCAGTCAGTTGTAGAGACTTACCTCCCTCCAATAGTAAGTCTATCCTAATGTTAAGACCGAAGGTTTGTTTCGTGTATGAACAAATACCAAATTTGTAACTAATTTGTATTTTTCATAACTAACAAACCTGAGGTCTTAACAGTTAAAGGCCCACCTCGAACCACCCCTCTAGCAGTCTAAACTGGGTTAGAAATATAACTGGTGGGTCACAGGTAGCCGTGGGCATTCTGGGTATACATGCCCCGTGACCTGGTATAGATGCCATTAGTCCCTGGATCTCACCAGTGTAATCTTAATTCTACCGGTTTCCAGCTTGGCGCTAGTAAATCCTAATGTTAAGACCTCAGGTTTGTTAGTTATGAAAAATACAAATTAGTTACAAATTTGGTATTCTAAATGTGAATTTTTGATATTTTAAAAATAAATCTTATATGGGATGTAATTTAAAGATGTAAGGTTTTATCTCCAGAAAGAATTATTCTTTTATCTTCAGTACTTTTGGAGATATAGCATTGATTAGTGTTAGGATCGGGCCGTGCCTGGTCATTTAAATGTTAATTTATGATATTTAAAAAATAAATCTTACATGGGATGAAATTTAAAGATGTAAGGTTTTATTTGCCAAAAGAATTTTTCTTTTATCTTCAATACTTTTGGAAACATTAGCATCTGAATAGCGTTAGTGCCGGGCTGCCAGAAATGAGCCTGTTTCCAGTTTCGTAGTCATAAAAATAACATTTTAATTAGACTACTTATATAATTATTGAATGTCTTATGTTAGATTGGTCAGATTTTTATAGTTGACAGAAGTTGAAGTTTTACTATTTATGTTATTGTAACTGGAGTTATAATTAATTTAGTTTCTTTGGTGTAACAGTTTCATTACTGTTTTGTTTTTAGATCTTTTGTTTGAATTTATTTTCTAGTTATTGTATATGTGACATTTACAGTTTTTTTCTTCATTACATATCAAATGGTTAATGCACAAACATCCTTTTTCATGAGTTTATGTCAGTTGTTTCTTGATTTTTATATTTTACAAAAGTTCTTATTGTATTTATTAGACTCTTTCATCATACTATGTATTCTTGTTTATATTGCCGAGTTCAAAAAAGCATACACTTACTAGTATTATATACATACGTCACGTGCTTCTGTCTTTGTTATTCCTGCTGATGATAAGTTAATCACATTTCCCTTTACATATTTTGATCTGTGGTTTCTTTTGTTGTAGATATATCTTGATTTTAGGATGGTACCTACTGTATACGTATTGATTAGTTAGTTAAATGCGTTATTTAAGATTACATAAGTGTGTTTGATACTTAATGTTGGTGGTTGTCTTTTTGTATTTTTTTATTTTGGTTTGACAGATGGAATAGTTTCATTACTATTATTCAAATTTTATTTCATGTTTTTATGTATGCAACTTATCAAGTATTAGTTACTTAACTAGTTTCTAAACTATCGGCAGCTAGAATTTTGAAATTGACGGTAACACTACATGTATTGGCTAGGTGATATCCCCACTACTGGAGAAGAGGGGAACCAACTCAGCACGAAAATCAGATGTTTCTGTTTGCTGGTGCTGTGAACAGCTAGTTCAGTAGCAGAGGGAATTTTGGACTTGGTTACTTCTTATTGAATACAGTAGTGCCTCAGGATACGAAATTAATCCGTTCTGAAGCGGCTTTCGTGACCTGATTTATTTGTATCTCGAACCACGTTTTACATGTAAATTGCCTAATTTGTTCCAAGCCCTACAAAAACACCACAGTAAATTTTAAAATAAAGCTAAATTGACCAATAAACAATGAAATACAACAATTTGGACCATTCAATACCTAACATAAACTATACTATACCTGAAAATAAAGTGTATTAGTGTACATGGTACAAGAAATACTGTATGTACATGTACATACGTATGTAGTAAAATGTGGAACCTTACCTTTCAAGTGAGGCGATCTCCGAAAGTGGCGACAGAGGAGGAGAACAAATGGCAGAAAACATGAACACTTAACTTTACGAAACACATTAAAAAATGGCAGAAAACATTAACACTAAACTTTACGAAACACATTAACAAATAGCAGGAAAACATTAACACTGAACTTTACAAAAAACTTAAAATTAATTTTTTTTTTTTTTTTTTTTTTTTTTTTTTTTTTTTTTTTTTTTTTTTTAATCACCAATTTCAACTTTCTGTTTTTTCATATCACTTGGATCTTTCTGTTTGCTTACTACTACTAAAGGCCTCTTTAAAAAAAATAACAATCCAAGGAAGATTGCTTCTGCCTGCTTTTCAAAGTGTTCCTGAAACGACTTGGGCGTCTTTTCTACAAATGATTGCACTTTATGAAAAGCAGCTAGAGCATCCTTAATTTCTGCCATTGTCATAGGGTCCTCCTCCTCGCCTCTGCTAGAGAACTCTTCTTGAATGACGTTATGTTGCATGGCCTCCAACTCCTTCAGGTCATCCGTCGTAAGCTCCTCTTGGTGCTCCTGGAGAAGGTCATTGATGTCGTCCTCGTCGATGACCAGCCCCATGGACTTGCCGAGTGCAACGATCTCGTCAAGATCTGGTTGTGAAACAGTTTCAGGATCGTCAACTGTTTCTGAATCTGCATCAGCTTCGCCCACGTTGAATCCCTCGAAGTCTTGGGCGGATACGGCATCAGGCCAGAGTTTCCTCTATGAAGAATTCAAGGTTCACCTCGAAACCTCCTGCCAAGCTTGATCGATGAGTCAGATGTATATCACGATATCGAAATGCTCCTTCCAAAATTCACGCAAGGTGAGGTTTGTGGTATTGGTGATGTCGAAACGTCTTTTGAAAAGATGTTTCGTATACAGCTTCTTGAAGTTTGATATCACTTGCTGGTCCATGGGTAGGAGGAGAGGGTTTGTGTTAGGCGGAAGATAAAGAACCTTGATGAAAGAATACTCTGCTAGGATATCTTCCTCGAGGCCAGGAGGGTGAGCGGGCATTGTCCAACAACAGCAGACATTTCAGAGGGAGGCCCTTCTCTTCCAAGAATTTCTTCACTGTCGGGCCGAAACGCAGATTTACCCACTCCGTGAACAAAAGTCTCATTACCCAGGCTTTCGCATTAAACCTCCACATCATTGGAAGCTTCTCCTTTAGCACTTTGTGGGGCTTGAAGGCTCGAGGAGTCTTTGAATGATAGACAAGTTGGGGCTTGACTTTACAATCCCCACTGGCGTTGGAACATAGTGCAAGCATAAGCCTGTCTTTCATAGGCTTATGCCCAGGTAGCTTCTTCTCTTACTCCGTGATATACGTCTGACGAGGCATTTTTTTCCAAAAAAGGCCAGTCTCGTCACAGTTGAAGACTTGCTGAGAACTGTAGCCATCCTTGATTGTCATCTTGTTGAACGTCTTAATAAAGGCTTCAGCTGCTTTCATGTCTGAGCTGGCAGTCTCCCCATGCTGCACCACTGAATGGATGCCAGTCCGTTTACGGAATTTATCAAACCACCCACGAGAAGCCTTGAAGTCTGGGGTTGGCGTCGATGTCCCTTCTCCTCCGTCGTCTTCAGCCTGGGCAATCAGATCTCCGAAAATGGCGCTGGCCTTCTGGCAGATTGCCGTCTCAGTTATCGTATCGCCAGCGATTTCTTTGTCTTTTATCCATATAAGAAGCAGCCTTTCCATCTCATCATACACGTGGTTCCTGTTGTTGGACAAAACAGTCACGCCCTTAGAAGGTGTAGATGCTTTGATGGCTTCCTTCTACTTGAAGGATGGTGCCTATCGTCGACGGATTTCGGCTGTATTCCTTAGCACTCACACTCAACCGCATGCCAGCTTCATACTTTTTAATGACCTCCATCTTTGTCTCCAAAGAAAGCATCCTCTTCTTTTTGTGAACTTCAGCAACATTCTTGGGACCCATGGCTATAATTAAGAGTTAATTAAGTTCACACACAACACGATAAAGTATACGTACACGTAGAAAGCGAAATCACTAACACGAATTTACGTTAAAGGACGAAATACATACACAGGCAGTCCCCGGGTTACGATGGGGATTCCGTTCTTGAGACGCGTTGTAACCCGAAAATCGTCGTAAGCCGGAACATCATCAAAAATCCTAAAATAACCTTACTTTTAATGCTTTGGATGCATTCAAAACTATGTAAACTGCATTCTTATTGCATATTTCATAAAAAAAAACTTAAATACTATTGATTATTTTGGATTTTTGGTGTCATATTTCCTCTGCCAGATGAGCATTGTAGGCGTCGTAACCCTGGAACATCCGTTGTAACCCTGGAAATAATTTCTGATAAGTATAATTGAAAAGCGCCTTAACCTCGGAACGTCGTAAGCCGAACTAGTCGTAATCCGGGGACTGCCGTATGTGTACAAGCGAATTCCGTGTGCGTACGATAATGCTGGTGCGACAAAGTGCCCGAACGACGCCTTTACGTAGAGGGATGATGGGATAGACGCTAACCAATAGGAGAGCAGGATCTTACAGCAGTGACTAGCATCAGGAACCAATGAGAGAGTGGGAAGATGGTGGCAAGTCTACAGAATTAGAGGCGCACGAATCTCGGACTTTACAGTACACCCTTTTTTAACCTGAATTATTATCGTATGCCGAGGTTCCACTGTATCTGTGGATGTTTGGTGAAGTACTCTTGTTTTTGTCAGCCATTTCGGCAATATTTAGCTATTGTTAGGCATTTTGTGGAAGGTAGTTATATTTTGCTTTGTTTGAGTTAGCGAGTGTTTGGCATGTCCGATACCGGTTCTCAAAGTATTGCAAAGGCTGCAATACTAGACTGATTAAGGCCTGTTATGATCCACATTCAGTTTGTATATAGTTTAGGGGTCAGACTTGCTTTCCAACTTTGACTTGTGGGAAATGCATTAAGTCGGATAGTAAAACTTGGAAGACTTTAAACTAGCCATTTGAGTAAGTTAGAAAAGGACAAAAAGAGGAAAGCTGTTTCTAGAGCAAACACTAAGAACAGTTAGTTAGTCAGAATTTGACTGTTGGTGTTCTCTCTCCTTCCACGTCTGTCCAACCTTCCCCCTCTCTTAAGTGAGTGCTAGTGTTAGTCTTGCAGAAGAGGTGGCTGTTTGTCCTGCTGATTCTCCTAGGCAAAGGTCCCTGTCAAACTCCCCTGCACCTGGGAGGAGGCATACTTGTAGCCCAAGGGAGGTCAGTGGTGTCTACCCACAAGCAGGCAATCCTGTTGGTAAGTCCAAGGCCATAACAAGAGTGCCATTGGAAAGGTGTCTCAACTTGCCTTCAGTGTGTCGAGCTCAGAGGAGTCTTCCCCAGGCGCCAATGGCACTTTGTACATGAGTCTCCTCTGCTGAAAAGGAGGATTCGTGATGTGTCGCCTTCCCCTGTCCCCCTTAAGAAGGCCAGTGTATTGCAAGAGGACCAACGTCCTTCTTGAAGCTTCCGGGACAGCTCAGAGCAATTTTGACAAAAGGTAAGCGTGGCTCAGGGACAATATAATGAGAGGATACCTTTCTCTAAGTCTCGTTCCTTGTCGAGAAAGTCGTCCTCTGGACGCCAGTCTGATGAGGTCGCACATGCCTAGAAGTTCTGAGCGTCCATTGGCGCCGGATCTTTATCCTCCAGTGCTCCCCTCTCCAGATTGTTCCTGTGTTTTTACATTTGGATCAAAGAAGCGGACTGCACCTGAGCATCTGTTGGCATATGTGCACCCTTCTTGTATGGTAGAGTACATAGTTCAACCTTCATTTTCTGTAGGAGTTCAGGAGATCCATCAGTGCAGGAGTGCCCATTGGAGCTGGATTCCACAGTGGCTCAGGAGCGTCCATTGACACATTGGCGCATTCTCGTCCTCTGATATTGAAGCCAATAATTGCGCACGAGAGAGTTTTGGCTTCCGAGTGCCAATGACGCCTCAAGCACCTGAGCACCCATTGGCACCTGAGACAGCGCCCAGTGGCGTTTCTGGAACAGTCATTTATGATTCAGCAACCGTCTGATACTGGTGCAGTGTCTTGAGGTACAACGGTAATAGACCCATTCATTGCAGCCATTCAAAGTAAATTAGTGTTTTGGGCTTGCTCCCCCTGCTCAACCTCAAGCAGTTTTGTCCCCGGTTTCGTCGGAGAAAGAAGAGGAAGAGGATAGGGAGACTCATCCTACAAATTTCTCGGACTCTTTCTCGCCAGAATCCTCCTATATGAGAGACGATCAGACAGGTTTGTCAAAGTTACCAAACCTTGTTCTTTCTTTTTCAGCTTGCAAGGCTTTAAAAGAGGTTAATCTATGGCTTGCGGACAAGAGGGACGAAGGGAAGGTTAATCTTAACTTCCCTCCTTCTTGTCTTTCCACAAGGAGGCCCTTGTGTTACGAGACCTGGGGCTCTCTCTTTGGCGTATCTGCCTCCGCTCAAGGTGATTTTTCCAGTCTCATTGACTCAGCGAGAAGGACAGCTTTTAACTCTGCTAAGATAATGTTCTCAGCGTCTGAGTTGGATCACCTTATTTAAAAAAAAAAAAAAAAAACATAATTTTGGAGCTAATTTTAAGGGGGTCGCATCATACATGAGATATAAAATTAGAGTGTAATAATCACTTAGTATCGTATGATAAAATAGTAAGATAATGAATATGCATCTTTTCCATGGATCTTTTAAAAAGTTATGCTTTACTTTACTGCATCCAGTAATATTATATGTAATTTTTATATTACTTTGTTTGTATTATAAAAGGGATTTTGACGTAGGAAAAATCTATTTCTGGGGTCAGCCATAGCAATCATTGTTTTGGTTTGGAAATCGGCTGAGGGCGATTGTGAGGTAAGTATGTTTTGCTGTATTGAACTCAAATCAGAGTGACTTTAATGCTTCTAGTTAGCACAAATGAACCTCAAGATACTCTATTTAAATGGGACAAGGTTATTTTACGTTATACAGTGTTTTCATGTCAAAATATCACTTAAATATGTATTGTTTGTGAACGGAATTTAGTTATTTTTTTTCATTAGTAGATGGCGCTGGGTTATGTTATTGCATAAACAAAAACTAACAGATTCCATTCGATTTTTTCACTCGATCTCATCTGAATACTACAAGCTTTATGTATTTATCTTTTATTGGAGTGAAAGCAGTAAGATATGTTCTTTCATGCCCAATAGTGTTGATTAAACACATTTCTCTCAAATTTTTTTTACGGTCGAGTTTGATGGTACTATACCAAAGTTTGCAAGTTTCATCCGTGTTGCCAATGCACAATAATAGTCGTTAGCGGATCTTGCATCCAGAAGGTGAACCATGTTCTATCCATTTAGAAGTGCTCAGCGAAGGAGTGGATGAGCCTTTTAGGTACTCTATTTTCGATAGAACAACTTGTAACCTTGGGAAGACTTTACATGAGGAATCTTCACTTCTTCCTCAAAGTAAATTGGAACAGAAAGAATTCCCCTGACTTGTTTGTGTTCCAAGTAACGAATGAGATAAAGGAAGACCTGTTTTGGTGGCGATCAGATGACAGGCTTTTAGAAGAGAAATCACTCCTCCCTCTGAGCCCCGACCTAGTACTATTCTACTCGGAAGCGTCTGACCTAGGTTGGGGAGCTCTCCTAAGAGACAGGGAAGTCTCAGGAATGTGGAATGGACATCAGAAGGAGTGGCATATCATTTTGACAGAGCTGACAGCAATCCATTGGGGACTGTTGGAGTTTGCGGATTTGGTCCGCAACAAGGTAGTGATTGTCCACTCGGACAACAAGACCTCTGTCATATACAGGAAGCAGGGACGAACACATCCGTTCTCTCCCTGCGAGGCAGCAAGAGCCCTGCTTCTTTGGGCAATTCAGAATCAGACAAGAGTCTTAACAAGATTCACCCAAGGAAAATTCAACATGATAGTGGACAAATTGAGCCACAAAAAGCAAGTTCTTCCCACCGAGCGGGATGTTGAATTCGTTAGTCTGCCTTGATTTGCGGAAACTTCCGGGCAAAACGATTCTGGATCTGTTTGCCATGTCAAAGAACCATTGTTGTCCTCTGTATTGCTTGCCAGTTCCTGATCCTCAAGCATGGTCAACAGACGCAATGCTTATGTATTGGTTGGACAAGGATCTGTATGCCTTCCCACCATTCAAGATGGTGAGGAAGGTCATCAACAAGTTCGTCTCACCAGAACATTTTGATGACTCATTGCCCCATTCTGGCCAGCTCAAGAATGGTTTCTGGATCTACTAGAACTTCTGGTAGATTATCCAAGATTATTACCACAGGGGAACCTTCTGAAGTGGGGCTGTCTGAGTAGACACTCAGACAGCCCCACTTCAGAAGGTTCCATCAAGGTCTGTCCACTCTGGCCCTGACTGCTTGCAGACTGTCTGATGCCTCATATGAGTGAAGGGTTTTTCAAACTAGGCTGCAAGAGCTATTGCTCAATGCAGGAGAAAGTCATCTAATGATGTATACCAGGCAAAATGGACAATCTTTAAATTATGGTGTAAAGAAAATAAAATATTTTTTTGAAAATCTGTATAGCAGAAATTGCTGATTTCTTATTGTATAGTCAGAATTTCACAACTACTACTTTTTTATATTATGTTGTGATTGTTCTTTACCTTCAATACGGTTTGATCTTTACCTTCATTACGGTTTAATGAAAATATGTATATATATATAGATATATATTAGTTAATTAGCTTTATTCATACAAACACTGACATCCACACACATTAACTTCTCAATTTACAAATGTATACAGTACATATATAGCTACTTTTATATTGTATTTGCTGACTACACTACTGTTACACAGCTTATGTAGTTAATACATAGGATACCCTTCCAGTCTTCAGTATTCATGTTCATACACTATTTTACATATCTACCACATAAATCACAATTGTCTAGCTTTCATGTGGTTAACTAAATGACTGAACATGCATTTTTCCAATGAACTTTCATTTCTCTATTAATGAGACTTTTTCATGTACACAGTTCCTATCCTTTCCTTTTTAATCAATAAATATTCCGCTTGTCAACAGAACAACAGATTAAGAAATACTTAAGTTATTTTATGGTATGGAAAATAAATTATCTTGAGTTAAGAACTGTAGGTGAGTGTGGAGGGTAATTGCATGAGCATTAAGGATTAGTGGCATTTTCCAAAACTGTAATGCTTATACATATATTGTAACATAACAGTATTGTAATTTATTATTTCTAAATAAATATAGCTACTGCAGGTTGTGAAAGCCTCATTAATAATATGTCTAAAACTTTACATTGGGCAAAAAACATGAGAGCAATGCAATAAATACATTAAATGGGGTATTACCCATACTTGATGAAGAATCTAATCATACAGACAGGCACTTTTGATAGTGAAGCTCACTGAATTGGAATTACAATATGCACTTCTTATAAAACAATATGTACAATACTTCAATAAGTTATTTCGTACTTGTCTGAATCATAACATTATCACCTACTGCTCTTTAATTTCCCCCTTCCACAACTACACACAGTAACTAAATCCTTTTACATTGTCAATCATAAATTCTTTACCTTAACAGCTCTAATTGTTAAGAGAAAATTCATACTTGCTGATACTGTATTACGTATATTGATCATGCAAATATAACTTTCTTCGTAACTTAGTAGAGGTCAATACTATAATCTATAACCTATTTGATGAAATAAAGGGGAAACAAGACATTGTGTACTTAGGTTTTATCCAAGATCTTGGAGTAAAAGTACCAGAAAAATTGTTCTTAAGAAATTAGTTTTTGGAGAATGAACAGGCAGGTAGTGGAACCATTTGTTTAAAGTACATATTTAAAGGATTATAAACTAAATTTTTTCATCTGTTTTAAACACTTCTGATGTTGCTATTAAACTATGCTGACAGACTTAATTGTCACATAAGATATCTACCATGTTGCCTTGTTATGGCTTAAAAGTTCATAATTTTTGGTTATGAATGGGAAGTGTGTTTCAGTGTTCTCAGTTTGCTAGCTACAAAAATTTATTAAACATATCTATGCAAACGTATTGACTACCAATGAAATTATTTTCCATTACTCCCATATTTCATATAATTTTTGTATAAATTTTTTCCTTTTTAGTTATTTACTAATTCCAGTCCATGTTAATTCAGTGTATATCAATGTTCACAGTCCATGTTCAGTTTATAAATGATTAAACTCAATGTTCACACTACTGTTACACTGATATCCTAACACCACCTCGATTGTTACACAAATGCCTTAGCAAAGGCTCTTGATTAGTCATGAATTTTCTGCTTTAATCCTTGCCAAGGTTCTGGTTACACCAAACTTCAGAAGTAAAGTACAAGAGATCAAATATACTTTTTAATATTGCTCATTTAGAAAGAATTTAGCATTATTAAGTTTCTGAAACCAAAAGTTTTTTGTAAATGTCAATTGATATAAAACAATAATTTCCTTTTGTGAAAAAATCCAGTCTAATTTTTTCTATTCCATAAATAAAATGTTGCTACTTATGCCTAATGCCCAGTGGGTATAATTTGATGAAGTACCACATCTACAATAGACAAAAGAACTTGTCACTCACAGAAATACATTCCCCACCTGATGGAAAGCTCCATCTTTTGAGAAGGTGATTTTGCCCATCAAAAGTGCTGCGTAAACTTAGTAAAATCACTTTGAAACTGTTTGTCTATGCAATGCACTTCTGCTCTTATTTCACAGTTGCCGACCTCTGTGCTGTAATTTTAAAGATGTTGACCTATGGAATGCATTATTGGTTGTTTTTCATACTACTTATGTTCCTAAGGACCAGAAACTGGTAGTTAGTACCTATAAATTTGCACATATTAGAGGTACTCACCAAATTCTCCCATTCATTTATCTGATCCAAGGCCCAAAAGTTTATAACAATGTACCTGAGCTGGTAAGCATGTGCTGAAAATTGATAGAGATTAGGATAAAGTGTGCAGTAATGAAGCTAGCTACCCTGTATCCATGCAGTAAGTGGCCTTATTGTTAGTATTTACTTAGATAAATATCTTAATGTTTTGAATCTGCATAATTTTTTATCATGAGGGAGAGTAATCTTCAATAAGCAATTATTTTTGTCCTCTATAACAAGGGTCAAACAGCTTTAATTTCACATGACATGTCTGATCTAAATTTCCATATGACACAGGTGTAAAAGAAGTCTAGTCTTACCACCAATTCCTTTAGCTATTCCTTTCAAAAACTGATAACAGCAGAAGACAACCAGTCTTGTTCTGTTAATGGTAGTGCAGGAGTATCTGGAGTTTCAATGGAAGGATTCCACTTCCCTTGAACTGTGAATTCATAAATCTTTGATAGTGACTGAATTCAGACATGATAATGGCTTTGACTCAATTCAGACAAGATTCCAAGCACTAGATGTTCTACACATGAGTTTTCAAGAATATTGTCTATAGTTTTTGCTACATAAACAGTATGATTGACTGCATTACTATTTAAACCTCCGGACTATGGATATTGGGTTTTGCCTGTTACAAGTGCAATAACTGCTATGTACAGTACTTAATACTTTAAGAACTAACTACAGATTAACTCGGACCCAGAATCTAGAAACAATTCTTCCAAATTAGATATGTATTTGAATGGTTTTTGTCCAGTTAATTTATGATCTCATTTGCTTTCTTCCCACAAATCCTTGCTGACTACTACTACTTTGGTTCATTGATTTACTTTTCTGTCATTGATTTACTTTTCTGTCCATGATCATCCCTGTAGCAAATTATACTTTTTTTTACTGAACCTTAGGAACAAGAAAACAAGATTCCTAACTGCACCAGCATGTCCTTTATCCTACTTACACATACTATTAGTAATAGTGCTGTTTTCAATTTTTGAACTTTTGGAGTCTGCAATGTGACATATTTTGTAAGACAATTTGTATTTTTCATAGCAACAAACCTGAAGTCTCAACATTAGGATAATTTCTAGCACCTAACTAGATGAAAGCAAGGAATCTTGTGAGATCTGGCAACGCGTGCGTATATCGGGTAAAGAGTGGTTAAGGACCATGCACCCATGCCACAGTGTCAGTCTTTCTTAAAACCACCTGGATGAGAGTTGTGGTTGACCTCTCTCGGCCTTTACCTGGTTCATTGCCTGTTTTTGCTTGTGTTTGACTGTGTTTGTGTGTGCTTTTTTAATTGCAATAGGTTTGCACCAAATTATCATGCTGATGTCAGTTCCTTTTTGTTCAGTTGTCCTTTTCATTTAAATGATATTCTCTCATCATCTAAAAATAAAGTTATGGTTCACTTCATTTTGTAAAAAATCAGAACATTCTTTATCATCCCTAAGAGAATGTAGCTCTTATTAAGTAGTTTTAAGGTTTTTTAACTGGTAACTGGTAAGCAAGTGGTAAAGTAATTTTCCTATCATGTGGAAAAGTTTTTTTGTAGCTTTAACTCCACTACGTAGTTCATATATAATTTGATGTGGCTCATTCAGTTTGGAGGTCACTCATCTGTTACCAGCTGGCAATGGAGGTTCCTCACCTGTGAAAGGGTAAGGGCTCGAGTACCAGATCCTCGTCTAAGTCCAAAATATGTACATGTCCCGATCCAATCTATACATGCACCTATATCTGAACATGTTACAGTGGCATGAATTTGCTTCGCTATTCCTACTTGAATTTTGCATGGACTCTCATCTCAACAGGATCCATGTCATGTTTCCCTTACAGTCTCTCACCAGTTGTAGCCTTAATCGCCAACTGTTCATTGCCTGTTACACTGCACCATTATTTCTACTTTATAATTTTGTTTACGCAACCAGTCTGAGTTTTTCTTGTTGGTTACTGATGGTCTTTTTCCTTCCTCATTCTGAGGATGATCTGTAAAGTCATTTGCATTTAAACCTGTTTGGGTAATTTTAAGGCTCGGCACAGGCTAACTCAATAAACAAAATAGATATATCATAGTTTCATGAATGCTCACTTTAGGAATTATACCCTGTATCACCCAAACTTCCTTTTGGCTTAGATTACAGTCGTTGAGGCCTTTGGTATATACTGGTGTCAAATGTTGACCCATGTACATCTTTAAACAGCCTCATCCTGTAAATAAAGATCGCAGTCCTTGCTTGTCCAGATGTCAGCTGTGGAATTATGCCTTGATCTTGTATAGTATCCTAATTTTAGATAACTCCAAGACTGATCCACTGGCCGTAGGTCCTGCACAAGGGTCAAGATCTCTTGGTGACAAGTTTCTCTTCATGTCCAGTCATATTTATGAAGGTTATCTACTCCTGTACTTTACTGTCCTTACAATGGTGGTCACATTTCTACTGTGACTGGTGCATTTATCTGCTTATTAGACCTCTTTTGCCTGCATATGTTTAGCCTTTGTTCTAATTGCAGCTGCCTCTGCTGCATCTAGTAGTACTAGAATTTTCAATATGACTACTCTGGTCATTTTCCACTAATGTCTCCATTTATTGCGTTCATGATGAGCAGCTCCTCTGGAGTCTTAGTGATCGACTAGTGTCTAAAATTCAGATCCAGCGTAAACTAGTTTCTTTGATGATATCTGCACTGTCATTGGTGTCTCCAAATCTGATTAGGTAGAATGTAAATTTGCTTTCCTGTAGTTTCCCTTACAAGAGGTTTTTTTCCCTTCTGTTGTGCCTTTGTTAGTGATGCTGTGTTAGTCTGTCAGGATGCTGTCTTCTTATGGCTAGGACTCTGTGGTGTCCTTTTGATTACATGTTGAGGGTACTGGCAGTGGAGCACAATGTAGACTGCACTACAAATAACTGTTTGCTGCCTCTCTCCCGCTGTTTTTCTTTAATTTTATTTATAACTTTTCTTTATGATGTACCAATCTTTCCAAATTTCACCACATTTAAGAACAAATCCTTATGTCAAACCTTGAAATACAGCTCTTATTAAACTACTTTTAAATAATTACAATCTTGATTGCAAGTGGTTTCTTGGCCAGGTGTGGTTCCCCCCCTTAACACTGATATGACTGATAGTGATTTGTTGGCCCCCGTACTATAACTGAATATATCTAATCCATCCAACTACTCTGCTCTTCCAGTTGGGTGCTCTCACTTATTTTGGCATGTTACCATGAAGTTCCGTGGCCTAGATAAAGTCAGCGGCAGGGAGGAGAGGCTTTCTTGAAAATATCAGTATTACTAGGAAAAAACAAATGTATAGCTTATCAAGGATAGTGTAACTTCCCTTGAAATATTTAATAAATGGTTCCGTCAAGCTTCAAGACTTGTCGTGTTCGTACAACTTGGTTGCTTCAGTATGACTGAATGGTTGTTATTGTCCTTATTCCAAAACAAAAAACATCACAACATGGCCATTAACTTACACTTGCAAGCAAGATTTATGTAGATTGTGTTACTGTGAGCTATACAGTTTCCCTTTATTTTGAACCACCAACTAAAATGAAAAGATAAATTAAGACAGCCACTGTAACCTCTGCCAGGACAGATTTGGAATTTATTTGCATGTGTAACATGTCCCCTAATGAACTCAAGGGGAGGTTCCCTCTACAGTACTAAAAGCACATTTGTTTCAGTTGTTGAATCAGAGCCCAAGTGATTCTACCACACCAAAAATGATATAACTGGATAAGTTTCCAATATAACTAGTGAATTTGTGAATGAGAGAAACACTATTACTGGCTACTGTGCTCCTCATAACATGTAGGGAACAGCAGTTCCAAGGAGTTAAGCACCAAAATGTAAAATTTTCATAAGCAGCCTACCCAACTGTATACATACAAAATATTATAAGGATCATACTATACACTGAAAATATTTACAGCTGACAGAATTACATAATTTTACTGCCTTAATCCAATGATGCAGTTTGAAGATAAAAATATATAACTGCTAACATACTACTTGCAAAACAAAAATTTCAGGTCCGCCTACAGCCAGTGGTCTCCCTTAGTGGTTTGTGAGACATGAGGGACTCAACAGTTCTTTTTGTCTGTTGTAGAGTCGCCACATTTAACTAATTGCACCTTACCAGAAATTGAGCATAAGTCAAATAAAGAGGAACTGCATGGACATGGGCAATGTGCATATTATTTCATGAATATATAGCAAAACTGCAAGTGCACCATTTCAATGTTGAGTGCTAGATGAGTCTTGTGGACATTTCCACTGAATTCAATATGAAATGCTATTGTTCTCATATTCTTTTCTTCCAAACTTACTGTCTAATAATGAACTGATTTTTGCAGTAGGAAAAATAGCATTACCCCCAATTCTGATGTGACCAATGCATGAAGGAAGAACACAAAAAATAGGCAACACACTTGTCTCATGATCTCTCTCTGCATGAGAAGTTAAGAATGGTAAACAAGGAAACCTAAATCAATAAGGTAATTACAGATGAAGTCATAAAATATCATGGAAAAAGTTATAATATTGCATACCTATATGAATGCTCTAGTTACCAAATACTATACTATTACATATCAAAGAAGAATAATCACACAAAAAACTAAAAACACAGAAGAGAGTGACTGGATTTCATTTAGTAAGACATATCAGTACCGTTATATGTTCACTTTCTTTCTCATGATACGTACCATTTTACTATTGCAGTTATGACCAACATTTTCAACCATCATCAATCTTTGAAAGGCACAGAGTATCCTGAGACAAGCAATCGTGACTTCACTTTGGATTGCTGACAACACACAAATCCATTTTAATGCTTGTGTAAGCAAAATTTGGTACTATACTGGGTAGATAAGCAATATAATTAATTATAGGAAGCACATTTTCTTTTACAGGAAAATTAAGTCTCGTCTAACAAAAATGTACATAAAGCATATAATGTTGGCTCAATTTTAGTTACAAAACATGTGCTCCTCCAATATGTAATACAAGCACCTTGTTCTTATGTCCATCTCACCTAAAAAGGTAATGCTAACACAAATGTAAGTTGGTCTTTCACATGCAAGGCCATAACTTACATTGTATGAAAAAGCCATTGTGCAAGCTGTTCCTTTCATTATCAACCACCAATTCACTCTATACATTAATGTTGACAGGTATTTTATGCGCAAAATATAAAGCATGTAAAGAAGACCCAAATCATGACATTTGCTTAGTCTTGCTAATGGAGGATGTGCCAGATTTGTCAAGTTAGATATTCCCTTAGTTGCAGTTTCTCTAAAATGCCATCATTTTTAAGTAACGAATTCTTCTGTTTTATAGGCGTGAAATTTACTTTTAAAGAGTGCTCCCATTAGTAACCTATTGAATCTTCGGTCAAGTGCACATCAATGAGCATCTTATACCTCATGAAATAATACATGTGCACATTCTGACTGAGGTAACACAAGCTGGATAAACTGCATTGCTTGTTTAAAGTGTTGTCCCTTGTTGAAGAACTTTCCAACAAGATTAGGAAGCCAGTTTTTTGCATTGTAAGTCTTTCAACTCTTAAAAAAATTTTATTTTTATTTTTTCCTTTCAGACTGGTTTTCCTTTCCACAAAATTGATCATTATATGAAACACCAAATGTAGCAAGAAGTAGGCTGTTATATAATTCCCTTTCCCTAAAATACCATCAAAATACAAGTACTGTGATTTCAACCTAAAGTAATTTATTCCTAACTTCCCTCTTGAAAATTCAACAGGCATTTTTGTATCTAGATAAGACAAATATTACAGAAATTGAACCTACTGTTATAGTTAGGGAATAAAAGCCTTCTGCGTATTTACTCTGGTACATTGTTTAATATACATCCACTGATCAAAAGCAATAAGTGATGTAGTGAGGATTGCCTATTGTATACAGTCATAGAATTCCTTGTAAAACAGTCTTGGCAAGGGCTGCGAGGTCACACCTTCTAAATAGCTGGGTTTTAATTACATTTGCCATGATATGTTACTACAACTAGGAGTAGAATTTTGTTACAAGAAAAATATTCCACAAATGTTTTATCTCTAACTTTAAATTACCCTAAGCTTTCCTGCTCAGTGTAGCTGTATATAAACATGAAAGACAATAACACTATTAGTTTAAAATAGGCCACTATCAAATAAGACATTTTGTAAATTTGTTACATGAAGCAAATTATTGGCAAATGAAAAAAAAAAAAAAAAAAAAAGACATTTTGGGAAATTTTATCAGCTTTGTGTTTTATTCTTACACCACATTGGAAAGGACAAGTGTCAGGCAGTACTAATATAGTCTCCTTGACATCACAACACCATAAAAGCAGTTCTATGTCACCTAACTCTATATAAACAATTATATACTCTGCTCTTTCTCTTCAGGATCATTACACCAAAAGTGAATAACTTAAACAGATCGTTTAACGATTTGTTAATTTGAGCCAAACAACCCAATTTATCTTGTTCCATGGCATGAAACACCAATTAATCTTAAAACAAGGATAACTGAAGAAACTTTAGATATACAACACTTGCAATAAACATATCCTGCCCTAAGCTTAGGAAATAAAAGATATAAAGTTCATAAGAAACATACTAAAAAATATACTGCTGTTACCACTTGGGCATTGCATTATTTCCTGCTTACATTAATACCATTACAGCATACTAATTACACAGTTTATTCACATGAACAATGATTCTTCTACCAAAATAGAACATTTATTATTCTAAACTTTGTATCAATTCTAACAGCATATTTAGATCAATGATTCTATTTCACCTTAAACCTAAGTTTTTATATATATAGTATGTAACATAAGTACTCAACAAAGCACATCTGAGCAAATAAAACTCTTAAACATGAAAGCAGATGTATTAATCCATGCATGCACTGAATATTCAGTGCACTTGGGAATAAGAAAAAATTGCTGTGTATCCTTAAACAATATTCAACAATTATTAAAACAAACCATTCAGAAGAGATTTCATTATTCATCTATCTGCCAGTCATTCACTAATAAACCTTTGAAATTAAGCCAATGGAGGCAGAATAAGTATAATATAATAATAGTGAAAACAAAACTTCATCACTAAGGAAAATTAGTCGGGAAATATTAAGTAACAAAAGAAAAAACAAGACTTCGCTGCTACAGGAAATTGATAAAGAAATATTAAGTAAAAATAAGATTAGGTAAAGGTAGTCTTGTTGAGTGTAAAATTATTGTAAGCAGTTTTTTTTTAGAAAATATATCTGTACGTATTTAAAAGTTCTCATTATTTCAGCCTTTTTTTAATCAGTCAATAACCTATTTCTTGATTTGAAGGACATACGAGAAGGCAATAAAGTTTTAAGCCTTGTTCACTATACAAATGGGATCATTTTAAGGGGAACCACTGTATTCATGAAGAGTGCATCATGAACATCAGATATGTGGTAGATTAACATCATCTTGCTTTTCATTTTGAATTTAGATGCACAATCTGTATTAATGCAATGAATATGTGAACTTCCAATTGCTTGAAAATATGACCTAATATAAGAAAATTTTCCAGTATATTCTAAAGGCATCATGTCATATATCTTATACAAGGTATCTTGCAATATTATTAGTCACTCTAACCTGTACATGTCATAACTAGCCTCAGGCTAAGTCAGTCCAATTGCCAGTTGTAGTAAGTCATCATTTTGCAACTATAGTGCAATAAAACTTTGTAAATATCAAAACTTCTTGCAGCCACCTTACTTCCTTAACGGTGCTCTCACATAGTTCCACCATAATCCAAAATCAACTACAATCAAAGGATTGCAATAACCTTTCAAATACAGCATCTCTATAAGGCAAAGGTTCCTAATACTTGCCTTTTTAAAGCACTATCTAAGGCTTAAGTTAGCTGATAGCGTCACAACATCAGACCTCAGGTCTAATACCAGCGAAGCTTCGGCATCAAAATAAATTATAATGGAAGTTCCGGATTGGAGAGCATCTTCATGAATACTCTCGGGACTGGAATATTCCTATCATTCTCTATCAGGTCCCAAGTACTATAATTGCATTTACTAAACCACAATGGCAAACTTGACAGAAAAAAAATTGTTGAGAATGGGGCACATTTCATCTAAAGAGAAATTGAATTAAAATACATTTATGGTTTTTTAATACCTTCAGTATATTTACCCCTAGCTTACCTCTCACAGTTAAAAAAAAAATTACACATAATGGCTAAGGACTGGCGACAGTGCACCTGAAAACAAAGTGCATATGAACACAAAGAACTGTTTATTGCTTTTTAAGTTCATTCAAATCCAACAGTAAAAAATGAGATTCTTGCATCTGAACATTCACCAGTGGATAAACTTTTGTCCACAATCCTTTCATATTCTACATGGTGTTACATATAATGATGAACTACATTTGGAGAAACAAGGTCAACAATAAAGAAACAAATGGAATGGAGTTAATAATCTTGGAAAAAAAAATATTCAAAATCACTGTTCTCTTAGGAGCATACAAATTTTGCAAACAAACCTACGGGAGAACACCAATGATCTTCCAAAAAGCCTTTTCCTACAACCACACTTTTCTTTCCAGCATTACCTCACGAGTTGCAGCATAACTCCTCCTTCACTGCATCTACCTGTTCTGTTAATAGCAGGCACAGGTTTTCCTCCAAATGGTAATCATACGCAATCAAGTGAAATCTCTATCACATTTTTGCAAAACCTTCAATGGTCTCTTCATTTCCTCACTCAAAGCACCAGCATTCAATAGTTTTTATAATAAAATCTTCAGTGTCTGTTAATGGAGGATTGTTGTATGTCTTGCAAGGCTGCGTTCTTCCTTGGTATAGATCACCATCCAACCACAAACCAAAATTACCACTGTAAAGAAAACAACTTATTAAAAGTGATTAAAACACTAAAAGGCTGATTTAAAAAAACTATGGGATTGCTATATTAAAACAGAGTACTACTACACCTAAATCTGTGGCATAAAAATATCTGGAAGTCAGTCATTCTCCTCCAGAGTACAGTATTCTGGTTCAGGGGGGTACCTTATAAGGACAGAAAAAATAAACCTACCAAACACCAAAAAGCGCATGACTGAACTGTCTGTCTGTTAGGTACCATAATGGAATTGGCTAAGACACTTTGATTACATTACACTTCATCTCTGTAAATGCTACAGAAACTTCTAAACACCTATCCACCTCATTTGTCAGCGTCTATTTAATGAAGGCCATTGCAGATATGGATAATTTTAAATTAAATATAAGTTACAGCACAACTTCATGGATTTATGAACTAATAAATTACATTATGAACTAATAAATTACATTATGATTATTTTTGCTACGTAGCATTGCAGAGATGATAAATTTTAAAATAAATCTCTTACATTGAATGTTCAAGTATAATATATAGGGTAATTTAAGTTAGGAACTATGAAGCATTGTTCTTACCTGAAAATATGTTACTCAAAAGACATTCTTACTTATCAGATAGCTAGACACACAAAGCATCTATTACCTTGAGATGCTACTGTATCAATAATAAATAGTACTATAGTACTGTGTTGTTCCCTCTAGTTCTACCCTCTACATCAGGTTCAGCAGCTGGGTAACTTCATCTTTTACTGAACAGGCCAGTATCTGCATTGCCTCTAGAGTCAAATATTCCATTCCCTGGCTGCTCTAGCAGTGGCAGGGCAAAGAACAGATTGTGTTTCAAATGCCAAGAGTGAGATTGTGCCTGTATGCAACTAGTAAAGGTCAATCTCCATTCTCTTGGTATTCTCTGTGGTTGCTGTAAAATTGATTAATCAAATCAAATTGTTTGGACAAGTCTAGACTCCTATCCATTGTTAATGTTTTCTTTACATTAGTTAAAATCTAAACAGCATGTTTACGACAACCTAGTCAATAGATTAGAGTCCAGAGTTTGATTACTTCATAAGTCCCTTTAAATCTTTACAACTTTGGTGATGGGAAGCAAAATGATTTTGGATGTTTTAAGTTAACCTGGTGTTTTGCTGTTTACACTGTAAGCATATATGGTAGCACACTAGTTTAATGTTGATGCAGTTAATGACCATGAAAAAAGTAATTTTGTCGAAAAATTATTTTTTCCTATATACAAACCTAGGTTGTCTAACAAAAGGATATCCGCGGGAACGCGCCGCCGCTACCGCATACAAAGAGTTCAAACTTGAATCGCTGTACCTGGGTCTGGGGTAACTGCGCGGGGTGAGCCCGGGCCAGCTTGGGTAGGTCATTGTGATACCATTCTTTGAGCCGTTAGAATACTTAGTCTAAACAGACACACTCTTCAAAAGGGGGGCCATAACTCAATGAGGGGTGGATGAGGAGGGCCATTAATCTGTTAGACAACCTAGGTTTGTATATAGGAAAAAATAATTTTTCGACAAAATTACTTTTGTTCCGACTAAGTACAAACCGTCGGTTGTCTAACAAAAGGAGACTCGAACTGAGGATGGGAAGGTGAGTGACCTGAATGTACCCTTTGAAGAGCCGCCAATAACTTCACACGACCTGATGTTAACCCAGACCCCCTTCTCCTCATGACACTTTACACGGTAAGGATTCAATAGGGGAGAACCCAAGGGGCTCCGGCTGTTGTCCTAACCTATGGTACTAATACTCACTCAGAGAGCTGTTCCTGAAGGATTCTTAGCCATCATTCTACTCTCCAGGTAAGTCAGTAGTGGCCAAGTCGTGTCATGGACCAGTACAGTCATACGTAGGATATTACCAGGAAAACTCACTCATACCCCTTACATTCGGCCAGACTTAGGCGGGAATTGCTGGGAGTGTGTGTGTGTATTTCCAAATTGAGGTACGCAGTGCGGGTGACCAACGCCTAGAGGATCTCTTGGGCTGCGACAATGGGGCCCAGAGAGAACACCTCTAGAGATTTGAACGTAACTTCTCGTAGGTAGAAGGAGGTGAAGGTGGTTTGACTCTTCCAGGTGCCTGCTCTCAATACCTGACCCACTGAGAGGTTCTTCCTGAAGAGCATAGAGGAGCCTATGCCCCTAACTTCGTGAGGACCCTCACCTTTTGGCATTGGTACTTCCTTGTTTTCGTAGGCCCTTCTTATAACCTGTCTGATCCAGAGGAGATGGTATTCTTAGCCACCTCTTTCGGATGCTTGCCCGTGGCCACGAACAGCCGTTTGATAGCCGGCCTGAACTGTCTCGTCCTCTTGAGGTAGGCTTTCATGGCTCTGACCGGGCATAGAATCAGTTCCTCTTTGTCAAAGCCGGTAAAATCCCCCAAGGAAGGAATGGTAAAAGAGGAAAACATCTCCTCTGGCTTGTATGGGTCTTGAGTCTTGGCTACAAAGCCAGGGACAAACGAGAACCCCATCTCCCTCCAACGCCTGGTGTGTGACATTCGTAGGACACGCGTGTAGTTCGCTGACCCTCTTCGAAGATGCCAGGGCTAAGAGGAAAAGGGTCTTCAAGGTGAGGTTCTTCAAGGAAGCTGAATGTAAGGGCTCATAGGGAGGACCTCTCAAGGATTCCAGGACTAAGGCCACATCCCAGTGGGGAGTCCGTAGCTCTCTCGGGGGACAGGTCTTCCTAAAGTGCTTGAAGAGCAACAAAATTTCTGGAGATGCAGCGAGGTCCATGCCTTTCAATGCGAATACTTGATTTAAAGCTGCTCTATAACCCTCCACTGCCGATATGGATAGTCGTTTATCCTTCCTGAGGTGGTGGAAAAAACTCGCTAGTTGAGGGATGGTGGCCTCGTCTGGGGCAATGCCTTTATCTTGACACCAATCTTGAAACAGTCGCCACTTTCCCTGGTACAATCTGCCTGAGGATGGTTTCACAGGATTGGCCATGGCCTCAGCTAACTGCCTGGAAAAACCTCTATCACGGAGGATTTTGATGACAGTCTGAACCCGTGTAAGCGGAGGGCCGACGGGATGTAGGCATCCGTTGTTGGGTTGGGCGAGGAGATCTATTCTGTCTGGTAGGCTTACCGGGTCCTCTAACTGAAGATCCAGCACTTCTGGGAACCAGGGGGCTTCCGGCCACCAAGGAGCTACTAAGGTTACTCGCAGATTCTGCGAGTAGCGAATCTTCTGAAGGATCTTCTGGAGGAGGGGGAAAGGCGGAAAGGCGTAAGCGTCCAGGTTCTTCCAATCTTGCAGGAGGGCATCCTCCCCCGCTGCCTGCGGGTCTGGGAGTGGGGAGAAGAACACTGGCAGTTTTCTGTTCCCTGCGGTGGCAAAGAGGTCTATCGACGGAGAGCCCCACCTCTTTATCAGGCCATCTGCTACTTCTTGATGGAGGGACCACTCTGTGTTGATTACCTGTCCCCTCCTGCTCAGATGGTCCGCCCGAACATTTTTCTTGCCTGGAATATATCTTGCCTTGAGGGTGATGTCCATTTCCTCTGCTAACTCCTGAATTTGTACTGCCAGGCGACAGAGATCCAGTGAGACTGTGCCCCCCTGTTTGTTTAGATATGCCACCACCGTGGAGTTGTCTGACATTAGGCCCACCGTTTTCCCTTGGAGTTGAGACAGGAAGTGCTGAAGGGAGAGGAAGACTGCCTTCAATTCCAAGACATTGATGTGAGCTGCTTTCTCTTCTTCCGACCACAGGCCGCTCACTTCTTCCTCCGTCAGGTGCGCCCCCCCACCCTTCTTTTGATGCATCCGTGAAGAGAAGAATCTCTGGGGTTCTCGGACTGAGAGAGATGCCCCCGTTGGAGGTGGGAAGGCACCATCCACCACTCCAGGGACTTCCTTACTTCTTGGGAGAGAAGAATTTTGCTGTTGGGGTCCCCTTCTTGAGGAGACCATTGTTTCTTGAACAGCCACTGAAGTCGGCACCCCCCATACGCCTTCTGGCCCCCTGTGAGGCACTAGTCTCTCTATTGAGGCCATGTGTCCTAAGATGGACTGGCAGAGTTTGGCCGTGGGAGGGCTGGGCCCCAAAGCTCTCCGCACTTGAGATACTAGGCCGGAGACCCTGTTCTCCGAGGGGAAGGCCTTCATGAGGGATGAATCTAGTGTCATTCCTGAGGTACACCATCCTTTGTCTGGGAGTGAAATCCGACTTGTCGACATTCACCACCACTCCCAAGTTCCTGAACGAATGACAAAACTAGCTGAAGGTGCTCCGCACACTGCGCAGCCGTCTCGGCTAAGATGAGCCAATCGTCCAGGTAGCGGAGACGGATGCCTCTTGCGTGTGCCCAAACTGACACTATCTTGAAGACCCTGGTGAACACCTGTGGGGCTGTGGCGAGGCCGAAGCACAGGCAGGTGAACTGCAGAGTCTTTCCCTTGCTGACAATCCTGAGGAATTTTCTGGAGGAGGGGTGAACAGGGACTTGGAAGTAGGCATCTTGAAGGTCTATTGAGGCCATGAAGTCTCCCTCCCTGACACAAGCTCGAACGGAGTCTGCCGTTTCCATCCGAAACTTTGTCAGAGAAAGGAACTTGTTGAGGGGTGAAAGGTCTATGACTGGCCTCCAACCCCCTGTTGCCTTTTCTACCAGGAAGAGTCTGGAGTAGAACCCTGGACCTGGATCCTGAACCTCTTCCAACGCCCCTTTCTGAAGTAGCTTGGATATTTCCTCCTCCAGGGCCCGTCCGCGGTCCGAGTCCGGTCGATAGGAAGGGACTTGGATGGGGGTAGGGGATAGAGTGGGTGTAGACTGGAAGGGAAGACGGTAGCCTGACTTGATAACCTGCAGGGTCCAATCTTCCGCTCCTGCTTGCTGCCACACTTGCCAATTGGCAGCCAAGCAACCCCCTACCTTCCGCTGACGGGCAGGATCTGGCCTAGAATTTCTTGCGGGGACCTCCCTCTCTTCTGTTGCCCTTCTGCTTCCGCTCCTTTGATGGAAAGGGACGAGTCTCTCCCTATGGAACTTGTCCTTCGACACGAGTAAGGTTTTCTTCTCCTCTCGCCTACGCACGGGAAAAGCCGGTCTCTGCGCTTCTCTTACCTGTTGGCTAATTTGTGGTGCTGGCCGTGGTCTATGGCCCGGGGTTGCGGAATTGGAGAGAGCCCTAGATTGGAGAGATCGCTCCTTCTTCTCCGCTGCCTTGCGAACTTCTTCCGCAGGAATAAGTTCTTTCTGGAACAGCGGGTTTTTCCGTAAGTCCGGGAGGAGGTCTCTCACCACTGGCGATTTGGCCTCCTTGAAGGCATTCTCTCTCCTTTTTCACCTCCATATTAGCCCACAGGACCGCTAAGTTGTCTGCTTGGTGCGAGAGAGTCTTGATCCCACACTGCATGAACGAAGACAAGTTCTGCTGCTGCTGAGGCTGGAGCTCGGGTAAGAACTGCGGAAGTGCTGCCAGTAGACGTTCCATCCACGAATTCGTAGCGAGGGCCAGAGCTAGAGCGCGAATGAGTCCTTCGGTTTCTGAGGGAGAGAGCAAGAGGTGCTTTTTCTGAAGGGCGTCCAGACTGACATCTAAGAGATCTGCAAGGTCCCTGGAATATGCAGACTCCCTTAGTTTGTCACCTGTTGGCCTATAATACCTGCTGGCCCCCTGAGCAGGGATAGGAAGCCACCTCTGTTTCTCAGATACCCTAGTTGGTGAAGTCGTGGCTTCTCGGACGCTCTAGCCATGGCTAGCCTAACCTGGTTGCTCCAGGGGAGGCTGACCGAGGGGGGCTGCGAATTCTTCAGGTTGAGCACCTTATGCACCTCTGACTGAAACTCCTGGTTTAGTTCCTCAGTTTCCGTTAGGCCATTGGCGCTTCTAATCAACGACAGAATCTGGTTGAATGATAAGGGCTCGGGTTCCGCAGGTGAGCTAGTCTGACTGCCGTCCGAATCGGGGTCAGAATCGGGCTCCCCTCGGAGCATGAATCGGGCTCGGAATCAGAGTCAGAACTGTCACCCAAATCTGGAAACAGTTCCTCTGACTTCTTTTCCAAAAGGAACTTCTTCCTGGCTTCTTCCATCTTACGGGCAGACTCCTCTAGACTGGTGTTCTTCTTCTCCATTTGCTGGGAAACCTCCTTTTTGGAGCTTAAGTAGTCCTCCACCACCTGTTTGACCAGGTTCGCAATGTCCAGTGCGGGAGTGAGGACCTGGGCCCCCACTGTACCTAGGCTAACTGATGGAGGTGGTGCGGAGGTACTAGGCTCATGCCTAGGCCTAGCTTTTTCGGGCATCAACGCTGGCACTGGTCTCTCAGCGCGACCTAGGCCTTGCGGCATCGAAAGGTCTCCATTGATGCTCCTCCTACGAGCGTTGTGGCTGGCTGGCTTCTTGCGTCGGGTTGCCGCAACTTCTGGAGGGGAGGGGGCCTCCGGCTCCTGCGAGTTGGGTCCCGTTCCGGGCTCCTTAGCACTGTCCTCAGGATGGGAGGGTGAGGCATCAGGTCCGTCACCGGATCCCTCCTGGGGCTGGACTGATTGTGCCCGAGAGGAACAGGGGGTTACCTTGGCACCCGGCTGTGTCTCGGTACTTAATGGCTATGGTCATACCTAGATAGTTCGGCCTTTAGGCTAGGCGGGAACAAGCTCTCGGTTGAAGACCCCTTCTTGTTACGCTTCGAGGCAGGAACATGGATCCCAGCCCCTAGGGTAGCTTCTTTCCTCTTACCTGCTTTCCTAGCCCCCGACGACGAAGGTTTCTTTAGCCTAAGTTTCTTGGGAAGGACACTAGGCTCACTAACTGGGTCCCCCGTTAATAAGGAGGAAGGATTACTAGGCCTAGTGTTCTCCAATTGGGCACTATCCCCCTCACACACGGCCTTAGGCCCCACAGTAGTCGGCCTAGGCCTAGGCTTATCGGCATCAACATTAGCGTCACTGAAAACACTCTCATGCGCCTCATAATAGAGCCTCCACTGATCATTATTCCACTGCGCACAGGTTGAACACGATGCATCAGGGGAACATTCAAAACCCCTACATGCAATACACCACAGATGAGGATCCGAGGTTGGCGAAGGCAAAGATGTACCGCAACGCATGCCATCGGAAACACACACACAAATCCTCCCCGAAAAACCCACCATAGATCCGCCTTCCATACTTACAGGGAAGTTAGGATGCTAGGTAATACTAAAGGATAAATAAAAGGATAGGAAAAGGGCACTGGGGAAGCACTCAAGCACAGGATGTCAAAGATATATCACGATAAAGAAAGACTACAGTCGGCGGTCATGCGTTGTTTATCTCAAGTCGGGTCAAGGCGGAAGGAGTAGGTGTTGACACGACGGCTACCGCGAAAAGAATGGTATCACAATGACCTACCCAAGCTGGCCCGGGCTCACCCCGCGCAGTTACCCCAGACCCAGGTACAGCGATTCAAGTTTGAACTCTTTGTATGCGGTAGCGGCGGCGCGTTCCCGCGGATATCCTTTTGTTAGACAACCGACGGTTTGTACTTAGTCGGAACAATAACAGTTATTGACCATGAACATAAGCAGCCATTGTACAGATGATAAACTTCTGTTGCAGTTTTCTTCTCCCCAGATGAATGCCTTAATTTTTAAAATCTATTACTAAATAGTGTAGACTGTATTGGGTGAGGCTGAACTCCAAAAACAAGAACTAACTGATTGCCATGATCCTACTCCAGGATGATTCACCATGTACTGTACAGCCAAACTTTTAACTAATACAGTGGAACCTCGACATACGAAAGTCCAACTTACAAAAAATTCAAGTTACGAAAGCAAAGATGAAGATTTTTTTGCCTCTGCATACAAAAATAATTCAGGTTACGAAAGGGTGTTACTATAAAGTCCCTAGATTCGCCCGGACCACCGAGAACAATTTTAAAACTCGCACGCCGCCATCCTCCCGCTCTCCCATTGGTTCCTGATGCTAGTCACCGCCATAAGATCCTGCTCTCCTATTGGTCAGTATCATGCCTCTATGTAAAGGCGTTCCTTGACCATTTTTTGCAGCAGCGTTGTCGTAAACACTGGAATTCGTTCCTTCACATATACGTATTTCGTTTGTTAATGTTAATTCGTGTTAGCGATTTCACTTTCATTGTACTGTAAGTTACTTTATCATGTTGTGTGTGAACTTAATTAGGTACTTGCGTTATTAGCCATTGGTCCCAAGAATGTTGCTGGAGTTCATGGAAAGAAGAAGATGCTTTCTATGGAGAACGAAGATGAGATAATCAAGAAGTGTTAATGTTTTCTGCCATTTGTTAATGTGTTTCGTAAAGTTTAGTGTTAATGTTTTCTGCCATTTTTTAATGTGTTTCGTAAAGTTAAGTGTTCATGTTTTCTGCCATTTGTCCTCCTCCTCTGTCGCCACTTTCGGAGATCCCCTCACTTGAAAGGTAAGGTTAGGTTCCACATTTTACTACATGTGTGCGTAAAGTATTTCTTGTACCATGTACACTAATACACTTTATTTACAGGTACGTACTACATTAAAGGTTATGTTAGGTATTGAATGGTCCAAATTGTTGTATTTCATTGTTTATTGGTCAATTTAGCTTTATTATAAAATTTACTGTGGTGTTTTTGTAGGGCTTGGAACGAATTAGGCAATTTACATGTAAAATGTGGTTCAAGATACGAAAAAATCAGGTTACGATGGCCGCTTTGGAACGGATCAATTTCGTATCCTGAGGTACTACTGTAATTTTTAAAACTGTAATAGTGCTTGACAATACTTGGTGACACCAAAATTTCTGACATCAAAATTTCTTTTTTCAGCATTTTAAAAACTTCAATGCAAACATTACTCTGGGCAGTCAGGTTCAAAAGCACCAGTATATTGGTGAAAACAGGTTAATTTGTCCAGAATTGCTTCATCAATAGTGTACATTTAACTGAATTTTATAGCTTCATTTCTTGACTTTAGTGATAGTTTTTTTAAAAGTTGTGTTGATCTTTGCTGACTTTGCTTACCTGCCGTAATTGACGTTTTCCAGAGAAAGAAAATATAGTCTTTCTTTTGAAAAGCCAAACTGTTAGTTTTTTCCTGCCCAGTTCATATTTTCAGTCTTCAGTGTAAATTTTATTTTTTTGTATTTACCACATTTTGTGTGATTTAGTTATATTAACCCTTAAACGCCGAATGGACTTATTAAACGTTGAGTCAAAATGTCTCCCGTATGCCGAATGGACGTACCATATGTCGACTCAAAAAAGTTTTTTTTTAAATTCGCGGAAAAATAATTATAGGCCTACCAGCCGAAAACTTTTGAATCACGCGCCTTGGGGGATGCTGGGAGTTCACGGATCAAGGTGTTGTTTTGTTTACAATCGTTACGCAGGCGCGCAAGCGCGAATTTCTTTCTTGCCACACTAAAAAGTATCTGTGACACATCTCTGAAATTATTTCGTCATTTTGACATAATTTTTGTACCATTTTAAATTAGCCGTTCATGGAGTATTATATATGAAAATGTGCGCATTTCTATCTAGAATACAACAAAAAAATACTCATGATTGTAGCTTTTATCAGTTTTGAGATATTTTCATATAAATAACGATAAGTGCCAAAATTTCAACCTTCGGTCAACTTTGACTCTACCGAAATGGTCGAAAAATGCAATTGTAAGCTAAAACTCTTATATTGTAGTAATATTCAATCATTTACCTTAATTTTGCAACTAATTGGAAGTCTCTAGCACAGTATTTCGATTTATGGTGAATTTATGAAAAACTTTTTCCTTACGTCCGCGCTGTAACTCTTCCGAAAAAAATCATACATGCGATTGTGGTAATGTTTGCACCATTTTAAAATTAGCTGTTATATAAAGTTTTATATATGGAAATGAGCGCAATTTCATGCACAATACAACTAAAAACAACCCATGGTTGTAGCTTTTATCAATTTTGAAATATTTTCATATAAAAAATGATAAGTGACAAATTTTTAACCTTTGGTCAACTTTGACTCTACCGAAATGGTCAAAAAACGCAATTGTAAGCTAAAACGCTTATATTCTAGTAATATTCAAGCATTTTCCTTTATTTTGCAACAAATTGGAAGTCTCTAGCACAATATTTCGATTTATGGTGAATTTATGAAAAAAAATAACATTTTCATTACGTCCGCGCGGTAACTTCCGAAAAAATCATACGTGCGATTGTGGTAATGTTTGCACCATTTTAAATTAGCCGTTACATAAAGTTTTATGTATGAAAATGTGTGCAATTTCATGTAGTATACAACAATAAATAATTGAAGGTTGTAGCTTTTCTCATTTTTGAAATATTTGCACATAAATCACGATAAATAGAAAAAAAACCACGTTCGGTCAACTTTGACTCTACCGAAATGGTCGAAAAACGCAATTGTAAGCTAAAACTCTTACAGTCTAGTAATATTCAGTCATTTATCTTCATCTTGAAACAAATTCGAAGTCTCTAGCACAATATTTAGATTTATGGTGAATTTAACAAAAAAACTTTCCTTCCCTCCGCGCGCGGATTCTCCGCCACAAATCTCCGAAATGCGTACGTCCCATTCTCGGAATATTTGCTACGTTTCATATTAAGCATTTCATAGAGTTTTATATATGAAAATGTGCACAATTTCATGTAGAATAAAACAAAAAATATTTGAAGGTTGTAGCTTTTCTTATTTCCGAAATAATTGCATATAAAAAATATATATAAAAAAATTCGACATTCGGTCAACTTTAACTCGTCAGATATGGTCGAAAACTGCAATTGTAAGCTAATACTCTTACAGTATAGTAATATTCAATCATTTGTATTCATTTTGAAAGAAATTGGAAGTCTCTAGTACAATATTTAGATTTATGGTGAATTTTTGAAAAAAATATTTGTTTACGTCCTCGCGTTACGCATTCATGCATTATTTTGTGATAATATTTTCTCTGTGTTGCTTTTATCGTTTTACAATGTGTTATATACCAAAATTATTGAAATTTAGTGTACATTACAACGAAAAAAAAAGTAACTTGTTACCTTCAACCGTTTTGCGCACAGCGCGATTTGAATACAATTATATATGAAATTTAGTTTTTGCGTTTTCATATATCGCATTATTTATATATGATAATGATAATTTTTTTCATTTCTGATGGTTGCATACTAAACTTCAGCCAATGATAAAAAAAAAAGGAGCCAAAAATGAACTCTTAATCTTGAAAACTAAGCGCGCTGTGATTTTTTGAAAAAAATATTTTTTCCGCTTCCGCGC
This sequence comes from Macrobrachium nipponense, assembly GCF_015104395.2. NCBI lineage: Eukaryota > Metazoa > Arthropoda > Malacostraca > Decapoda > Palaemonidae > Macrobrachium > Macrobrachium nipponense. The sequence continues at coordinate 77,762,905 of NC_087212.1, read as the reverse complement.
TCACTCTGAAACACCTCCGGCACACGGGAGACTTTTTTTTTACCGCTTCGGCGTTTAAGGGTTAAGTAGTTTAATCGGACTACTGAGCTAATTTATAACTTCCTGGGCTAGCCCAATGTAATTGACTTTATTAATGATAAGGTTTAGATTTTATTAAACTACAGCCCATAAAAAATCTCGTACATAATTGGGTACTTGAAAATGATGATGATTAACATAATTTCTTCAACTGATTTGTTTCCCAAATTTGACATTTGTTGTCCATTATACTTTTTTACCTAAACACAAAATGCATTTAATTACACTTACACTGCAATATGCACATACTGAGATTGGATCATGTGGGCTACAGTATCAAGCATACATTTCTTGATTATACAGTCACAACTTAGGTAACTGATGTCTTGCTTAATGGAAAATTATTTTAAAGGATGTTTTGTCCAAGGAAAAATCCATTTCCTTTAATGGATATTTGTCCAACTAAAGGATGGACAGAGACCACCTTTCCGACCCACCAGAACATGTATGAGATTAAAGCATCATGTGAATGATTTCCAGCTAAAACAAAGGAAAGGGTTCAGTCTATGTATTTTTCTTGCTTAGTGCACATCTCTGCTAAACTTTGAGTTTTTTTCATATTGAAGTGCTAAGTACACTAATTGTGCAAATCATCATGACTCCCAAGAAGGCATAAGATGCCAGCAAGGATGGGCCTGTTGTTGAGGATATTGTGTCTCTGGGCAAGTTCACAGGCTCGTAGGTCAGTGCTGATGATGTACACAAATTGGTTGAAGAGCGCAAATCAGAGCACACCACAAAACCTTCAGAGGAAACAGCAACAGACAACAGCTAAGGAATTGTCATCAGAGGATGAGGAGGAAAGGGAGGAAGTCCCTAGTTCCTTAAAAAAAAAAAAAAAAATCTGCAAATTGGAGGGAACTGAGTTTCCTTAAAAAAAAAACTGACAGAGCAATAACAAACTTATAATCTGCTGAATAACAATGCTTTCTCTCACTTTAAGAAAATTTTTCAATGCAGGCAAAAAACAAACATCATTGGACATGTTTTTTTTGTCAGAAAGAAACAAAGTGAGTCCAAAGAAGAAAGCAGCAGACAAAAAAAAGAGAAACAACACTGAAAGCTTACCAATTCCCACATCCATCATCTCTCCACACCCAAGAAGCACACCACCTTCCACATGGCCATCAACTCTCCAAATTACAGGTTAGGTGAGAACAAACTTGCATGTTTTATCTGCTAAAATTTCAGCATGCTAAGCTTGTTAAATTGAGATTTAGAATGCTTTTATTGGTTGTATTTTTAGAAGTCTGAAATTTGCTCAGTAAAAGGGCCATTTGGTTAAAGGGGAGCCTTCTGGGATGGATTAATCTGTTAACTGAGGTATGACGCAGTAACGAGTTCCAAAGATGTTATGCACTAATTATGTAGTAGGAATATCTACATGTGAACTTGTCATAGTAATTGCTACATTAATTGCTTCATCAGCTCTTCACTTCCTTTAATGCCTAGGTGGCCAAGAATTCAACATAATTTGTGAAGTGAAAATTTAATTTATTGTGGAAAGGTATTTATTGGATTACAATACTGAACGGTTTCTATAGCACTTCTAGAGTCAACCTGTTATTTTTTTTCACTTCGGGACACCGCTAAGGAGCTCTCTGATTCCATTACCAGTGTTTTCACCTCCCTCATTAAGCCACGGATCAAGGGAAACCAAGGAAGTCAGACCAACTGTTGTGCTTCTGGGAGTTTTCTGTTGCCTATTCCAGTACTACAAGAATAAGGCAGGATCTTCTTGCTCCACCTTTGGTGGTTTTGCTGGGCCTTGATGCTGCCTGTTCTACCTGACGAACTCCACAGAACCTTTCTCCTCTTCCAGAACCTCCAGCTATGAAGGATGTTCAGGCCTGCCTCTTTCCTGACTGTCCCTCGCTGCCTCTGCTCTGTCCTTCCTCCCAAAGTAGGTAACCAAATTACTTGTTAAGGAGGCCCAAGGAGCTGTACTGCTAAACTCCTGCTGTTGCAGCCCCTCTCCTTGCTCTTGCCTGCTAGGTTCTTTTCTGGCAGGACCTGCTGCAGAGTAATCTGGCCCCATCTGTCACTGCTCTGCTTCAGGGAACGGCAAATGGAGGAGTGAGGAGTGGAACTTAGTAAACCCTATACACCCTGTCTGACCTGCTTTGGAATTAAAATGGGGGTCTGCTGCTGCTGGAACATCTGGTAAAGTTGCTGCCTCTCAACTGATGACAGGGCGACAGGACAATAACTGCTAGTTCTAGATCCAATCCTCCTGCTCATTCTAGATGCTGATCTGTCTCTCTGACATCAGGATAAAGAAAGGAAGGACACAGACGAAACCACAGAAGAGGCGACTGAGAGGGAAATTTTGCTCAATCTTCTGCCTCTTGGTAATTGTGATCTCTTCAACTTCTGGTACTTCACTAGTGGGGAAGAAGGGCCTGCAGACTCTGCTCTTGACCTTGTCTTGGATGCTGCTTTGTCATGTTTGTTGGGATTTTGGGGAGAAGATGGTGGATGCGATGATTGCAAGGATACATTGTACTCCTTGGATTCCATGTGTTGAATGGCAATGATGGGTGCCCTCTGAAGATCATCTACTGCCATCTGCCAAAGGGACTTGACCAACTTTACCAAGAAATCCATCACCCTCTTCAGGATATCCTCCAAATTAGGGCCTCCCTCTGATGCTGTTTCTGAAGGAGGGGCTGATGAACCTGCTGGAGGTGTCACCGGGGGAGGTGGTCTTGGCAAAGGCAGGAACACAGTGGATGGCATGATGATGGGGGTAAGAGTTGGTTCCCTAAAGGAACTACCCTTCTTACTGCATCTCTCCTTGTATAGAAACCACTGGGGTGATTGACATCCCACACATTCATCACTCATGGCCTCTCATACACTACTGTCCCAGACAGAAAATACACACAGAATGGAAATCAGGTCCCCTATAGTAGCCATTCAAAACAGAAGGGGGCAATGATACACACACGTGGATGCAACAATGAGCACTAGGTCACATAAGGAGGTTGCTCAATCGGCTGAGTCACACAAAGGAAAACACCAATATGCCTCCTTTCACCACAAGGAACTATATACACTGTACTGGGATAACACACTGAGCTACTGGAAGCAGACTAGGCACTGGAAGGGCAAGGTCCTTGCAGCATAAGAATACAAGGGCATGAACACATGACAAGCACAAAAGTAAGTCTCAACTAACACAAGACAATTCAGTGACAAACTGCACGCTAAGGCGGCTGATAAAATGGAAGAGCTAATCCAAACCAAGCTCTTGTCTACCTGATAGGCTTTTGTTTTTCTAATTAAGTCTGTGATAGCTGCAGAGCACCTTGTTCCTAGTATGTACGCACTCCCATTTATGAAAGTGAAGGTTCATATTCCTGTCAGAACAAACATCCGTCATGAAACCTGCAGAAGAATTGCTCAAATGTCCAATCCTATCTTGCTGTGAAACAGTAGCATTATCATAACTGGAGAAATGTATAGGTAAGCCAAACCTGTGTCCTGCCACCAAAATCCTCTTAAAAATTACACACTTGCACATAGCCTACCACAATGAATCCACAGACAGTCCAATTTAAAAGCAAACCATGTTTAAACATACTATGAGACTTAATTCCAATAAATGATACCTTTAACCACTGAAATCTGAGGAAAATATGAAGTATATCTGAACTACCACTAGAAGGAAAGTGTAATGCAAGAACTTACGCTTCAAACAATAATCCCTATTTCAGGGAAAGTCTGGGATTGTGTGGCTCTTATGAGGATATTTAATTATGTAGGTTAAGGCTTCAAGATATTCCTTAGCGACATGCATCCAAGTAACTTAAACAATTTAAGAAAGTCTGTTGATGGCATGCAAACAACTAGTTAGTTGTTTTGCTAAGGCATCTCATGGGATGTCCTGCTGACAACTTGGCTAGTACTTTTATTTCTTATACCTATGGTACATTTTTAACAGAAAACTAGTTTCCAAAAAATGTATATGTATCTGGATTCAAATTTTCTCTAATGAAAACTGGTTGATGTGATGGACATTTTTAAAAAACAAGATTTAGTCCAGGAGTAAACAGTTATATATAACAAAATTAATTTTAAATGAAACCACATTATCCATTAACTGTTAAATGAATGAAATTTGCTCTATTCTGTCTTTTGCAATACATGAGACAAATATTCATTATGTACATATACTACTAGACCAAGCCAATAATGAAAGAGAAGTATTACAAATGAAAAACTTACTCTCCACCGCCAATATACATGGACTCGTTGTTGCCTTTCACAAAAAAGGTGTTTTCACCTGTCCAAGGAAACACCTGGAATTCAGGGTGGAAAGAAAAGAGGAAACTTTCTCCTGTTCCATAAAACAATTCACTAACGTGCAAAGAGCAAGATACAAGGGCTCCAAATACCTGGAAAAAAGAGAAAATAATTTAGTGTACAATATAACCAACCATAACCAGAAACTAAGATTATAACAAGAACAATGTATATGAAGTACAGTGGACCCACCCTTATTCGCAGTTCAGCATTAGTGGATTTTACTGTGGATCATATTTTTCAATAATTCATGAAAAATTAGGCAATTCAAGGATTTTTTCTTGAAATATTCACTAATTATACTTTATTCTTGTGTTATTTTCTTGATTACATAAATTTTTTTTTATAAAAAAAAATATTATTTACCAATTTTCAAATAATATTAATGTAAATACAGCAAAATATAAATAAAATTATATTTTTTCCAATGCATATTAAATATTTAGTTTGTTTGTTTGTATGGTGTTTTTACGTTGCATGGCACCAGTGGTTATTCAGCAACGGGACCAACGGCTTTACGTGACTTCCAAACCACGTCGAGAGTGAACTTCTATCACCAGAAATTCTCATATCTCACTCCTCAATGGAATGGCCGAGAATCGAACCCGCGACCACCGAGGTGAGAAGCAAACACCAAACCAACCACGCCACTGAGGCGCTTAAGGTGAAGCCGTACGCATATGTTTACATATGGCTTTGTGGTAAAGTCTGGATAACATACATATATGTTCAAGATTTGGCGCCATACAGTTTGAACCAATTTTGCAGGAAAAATGTTCCTAGTTCCATTTATCACTATACTGGCAACTCCTCAGATCACCATATAAGAGTAGGAGTGAGCTGAGAGACCTTCAGTCTTGCTTGAGGTGGTAAGGGGGAACGTTGTCAAAACTTCCTATCCACAGATGCGTCGTAAATATTTTACAATAAATATGCTCAAAAAGAACTATATTCATAAAGATTTTGATTACTTTTAATTAAAACAAATGACTAAATTTCAATTCACAATAGTAGGCCGATCATTTTTTACACTATGCATTATTTTATGAATAGGTCTATGATTAACATTTACTCTGCAATGTAAGGTCATCATATGAAAAGCATTTGAAGACACTACAAGAACCATAACAGCAACAACTACATGAACAACCATAACAAGAACCACATTAATATGGCTGAATACAAGGTAAGCCCATAATCCAAATGTCATAAGCTGTGTAACTGACAAAAAGACTTGGGGCATTATAGGTCTATGCCATTTTTTATGATTCTATTATTTTGAAAAGAGATAATGTCCTTAAGAAAATTCTCAGCAAATCATATCCAGTATGACTCGTATAGCCTATCATACTGTAACTTTAAGCTAAACAAAGGCATATTCTGGATTTGCAGAGTGCAATTACTGCTTGTCATCCCACTGAATGTGTAAACGGTTCCAGTGAAATCAATCTATTACTATTAAAATGGAGTAAAATTTCCTGAAATCAATATGAAATACCAGTTTGCATAGTTCTACAACAGTCTTTTTGTTTAAATTTATAATGATGAACATACTTGACAGTTTCAAATGTTAATTATCATTATCCCGTAATTAAAGTGCACCGATTAGAACTTACACGATTCCAGTGAAATCAATTTATGATTAAAATGTAGTAAAATTTCCTGAAATCAATATGAAATACCACTCTGCATAGTTCTACAACAGTCTTTTTGTTTAAATTTATAATGGTAAACACACTTGACAGTATCAAACATTAATTATCATTATTCTATAATTTAAGTGCACCGATTAGAACTCAAGATATTCCTTGTGTCACCTCCATGATCAGGTGAACCTCATTTGCAAAAAACTACAATGTCATATCGCGGAACTATCCTTACTTCATTCGTATTTTCCTATTATTTTACCATTTTTAAGGAAATTTGTAGTATATATTATAATTTACTTTGGGGATAATGTGACATTTTCTTTTGATAATCAGCAGAACTTATTTTAGCTAGGTAAAACAACCATTGCCAACTAATCAGCTTCAAGGGAATGATCATGATGTAAGCAGTGGGCGGGACTTAGCTGCAAAGAGCCGTGGCTTTTGCAATATACTAGTAACAACGTGAGTGAACAGTTATCATTGTTTTGGGGGGTTACACTAAATAGTATCAGGATGTGAACAGCATTTATAAATTGAAATTCGCTAAAGAAACCATTTTTATTGAATATATGGGGAAAATGACACTATTTACAATTAATTTGTACTTTTCATATCTAAAAAAACTTGTAGTCTTAACATAAGGATAAATCTTCTGATGCCAGCTGAAAACCAGTAAAAAAAAATTAAAATTGTAATGCAAGGAATCAGTGGTACTGGGGTTCAGCTACTGGCATGCATGAGGTGTCGGATATAAGACTTACTTTGAACCCTGTGATGTCTCACTTTCTTCCAGCCAAGGAACAAAAACAAAAAGGGGTGGCTAGAGGTAGGCAGTCTGTGCTAAGACCACAGGTTTGTTAACTATGTAAAATACTAATTACTTATTGTAAATTCATCATTTGTTCATATGCGGAACAAACCTGGGTCTTAAAATCTTCCAGGGAAGGGATACAAAATAAATCAAATCTTTCATCATGAACCGAGGGATTTTGAGTCTTAGCTACAAATTCAGAGACAATTTGAAGGCTACAGACCCCCAACCTCTGGTATGTCTCATATTGAAAGCAAGACCATAGAGCTCTCCCACTCTCTTTGGTGAAGCTAAGGCTAATACAATTGCTGTCTTGATTGACCAGTTTCTGTCCAATGACTGTCGTAAATGTTTGGGGCATGAGTGAGACTACTGAACAGAGATTACTGAGCACCAGAGTCAGATCCCAGGTAGGAGGTTTACGTTAATTAAGAGAACATGACCGGTCAAAGCTTTTGAGCAGCATTGATATTTCCCAAGAGGGGTTGGGTTCACGTCTTTCAATTGAAGAACCACTAAAATGGCAGCCCTTAGCCCTAGATAGCAGAAACAGAAATGTGTTTTTCTGTCTGAAGGAAAACTAAGAAATCAGTTGTTTGTTGAATAGAAGTTCTGACTGAAGAGAAACACCATCAACAACACCAATCACAGTCAACTGACCATTTATCCTGGTAAACGGTTCAGGAAGAACTGAGACAGCCAGACATCTCTGCCAGTGTTCTATGAGAAAAGCCTCTCACTAGCAGGAGATGCTGGATAGTCTCCAACCGTGAAGAGATAGGGACCTTACTGAACTATATCTATGTGAGGTTGGCATAGGAGATTGTGCCATGAGGGAATTTCTCTCAGAACCTGTTGGGGACTCTTTATTGAGCCATAATAGGGCATATTACATCCTGTGACTGTTTCTCTTGAAGGGAGGAAGGAAACACTATGTATAAGTTAGTAGATTCATTTGAGTTAGTTTATACAAGTGGATAGAGAGACATCCATCACAAAAGAAGACTGGACAATACACTGATATGCAATGGCCAGAGGCAGGAAAAATACAATGTTACCACGTCCTTGGGACATTGCCATATCCATAACGAAATATTGAAATGTAATATAAAGTATATAACGTATGTAATAGGTTATTTAACATACGTGAGACATCAGTAATATTCATAGTGGGTATATAAATGTACATGACAATGTAATGAACAGTATTTTTCTATGAGAAATATCCACAAATGATTGAATTTTCATATCAATTTCATGATGAAATGCACTTTTTGTGATAAAACTATAAAAAAAAATTAGGTATATGCATTTTTAGTGGGTTTTTCTTGAGTTTGAACTTGAAAAATAGGAAGTTTTCAGCATTTTTATAGTTCTAAGTATTTGCAGATTCTAACTATTCGCGGAGGTGTCTGGTACGAGTCCCTTGTGAATAAGGGGGTCCACTGTATGGTGTAACTACAACTCCAAGCAGCTTCACACACAAAAGCAGATGGTCTCTGTAGAAATGTCCAGACAAACACCACTATCCAAAAGGCCATCACCCAGGTGATTCGGTAGAATCATCTCACACAAAATTTTAACAGATAATCTGTCAACAGGTTCTGCTGTTGAAAAGGCCATCACTCGGATGATTCAGTAGATACATCTCACACAAAAACAGATAAACTCTGTAGAAACATCAGGACAGGTTCAAACAAAAACAGATGATCTCTTTAGAAACGTCAGAACACGCTCTGCTGGCCAAAAGGCCATCATCCAGATGATTCCGGCAGGATCATTGCCAAGCTGCTGTACTGTCGAAGACCTGACTCACTGTTATCCCAAAGCTGACTAACGCTGTCACAGCAAAAGCCACAGACGTAAACTTTCAACACCCAGAACAACATTCCTGGGTAAAGGGGCAACTACTAAAAAACAACAAACAAACATTATTTTTGTTTTACTATTTTCCCTCACTATGAAGTATAAAAATTTTTCCCTCAACAAAATAAAAATACATTATTGATTATGAAACAATAGCTTCTCTACAGATGGAAGACACTGCTAGGCCAAGTTTCTTCACATAAAAACCAATTGCACCAATTTATCCCTTGGGCAGAGTAATCACATGGGATCACATGACAGTAAAATGTTGCTTCGTGAGTGTAAGAGAGGTAAGAGAGGCATCCTTTGGTATCAACCATAAAGTGTCCCTTTTATTCTCTGTTTCCAAATTTTTGCCTGTTCATCAACACCTCATCTCAGGTTGGGTTGCTCACCTCTGAGATGTTCAATAAAAAAGCTCCAGGGCAAACGAAAATCTATGCAACAAAAACTGATACAGAATGTAGTCCTTGTGAACTTGACAGTAATTCAAGACTTGACTAGGGATCAGAAAGTTGCTATCATATTTCATGGTTACTCAAAAAGGAAATTACTAAGAAAGTGTTTTCCTAATTTCTTTTCAGCTTAAAAGAGCTGCATATCAAAGAGCATATTGCAGGGGTATCGCAGTCTTTTCCAGTACCAGTCACCTCACCACCTACTGAATCCCCCAGCTGGGTTCACAAGGTAAAAAATATGCTAATGGCATCCCCACCTCATGGTTTGCAGCAGTCATTTGCAATTATGAACCTTAATGCCTAATGGTTTACAATCTCCTAAACAAGAGCACAGCAACTTGAAAGGTATTCCGGAAATTTATTCCTTTTCTATACTTAATCTTTTGGAGCAAGATAATAACATACAAACACCTTAAAGAGAATCATCAGTGTTGCATCCTAGTTATCTTTTGCAACCTAGGTAACACATTCTACCAAATTTTAGACTTTCCACTTTCTTATAAGCCTTCACGTGATAAAATGTCATAAGGCTGCTGGTTTTCATTCTCAAAATGTATCGCACAAATATTCTCTTTCTCTCTCTCTGCCATACTGAAGAAAAGCCTCTCCTCTCTCCCCATTCTTCCTTAATGGAATCTGCAAAAAAACACTGTAGTACTATGTCCCAAATCAAGGGCTACAGGAGACCTTTACTAATTCTTTTTCTGGTAACTGATTTATAACTAAGAAAAGAGGATTCCCCTTGGCAACTAACTTATTCAATAACTCATATGTGACATAAAAACAATATTTAAAACAGTATACACCAAACACTGCACGAAATTATTCTACATAATAATCATACAATAAATGACATTCACCTCAAAGTAATTTTGAAAACCATTATGCTAACTCAAAAGTCTTCAGAAGAATGAAAACTAAATTTTAATTATGTACTGATGAGCCAGTAGTTGGAGATACTGAGGAAAGTACAAGTTGCCTCTTCCCTAATAATTACCATTATGCTAAATTCTCAATGGCTGCTCTCTGTTAAAGGCTTATGTACTGTAAGTGAATGGTTTGTAAATGTCCACATACCACAGATCAAATTGTAATATAAACAGCAAAAGGTGCACATAGACTGTACTTACATTTTGGTTTGTATCTTGAATAAAAACCAAGACAGCTGAGTCCACATCTGTCATTTTACGGTACAAAGAATTTAAACTAAAGCCATGTTGAGCAGTACTGAAAACTAACTTCCAGGAATAACCTTGGCAACGAACTGGCAGCTTTTTGTACAGACTCTGAAAAGGAAACAAACAAACATGAAATTGCTATAAAGAACCACAAAGAATCCCCTCACTTATGTTTTATGGTATTCCCACAATTCAAAAAAAAATTATAAAAAGGAATTATGTAAAATTTGTAACAGAACTATTTCATGTCACAACACTCAGTCAAAAGACTGCAGTTTTGTTTTTTAATGCATTTGAAATATACTACACTACTGAGTAATAACACATTCTCACATGGAAGCTCTATTAACACAAGTTTAATTTATAAATATACTCAATGTACTGTACCAAAAATTGAAAAAAAACTTTTCAGTGGCCATAACCTACTGTACTATACATAAAAATTTTTTTTTTATAAATATGAATAATGCCTTTACTGATGCAATGATTAAGCTGTGGCTATTAGTACAGTAGTATTTCTCAAAATTTTAAAAAAGTGCTGGAGTGGAGGTGGTAATGACAGTTTCTTCCTTTTGTATTTTAAAAGGGTTTTTAGCGTGTCGTTTCCGAAGCTTAGTCGATTCTACAGATTTTTATGTTGACGCAGTATCTTTGCTGATGAGCGCAAGCTTAGTAATACAGTGCCTGTTACAAAGATTGGCATATTTGTAGACTGCAGTAACTACAGGCCAATTTCTATTCTCCTGCTGCTGGTGCCAATGAGACATGATTGTAACTCCTGAAAGTTCAGCATAAGATAAGATTTCAATAACTCTAACAAAGAGACTTGGACATCATCTCTGCATCATGGTTATTCCAAAGCACCTTGCCAAATCTCAAGCACAAACCTCTTCAAAATATTGAACCAGCAATGAAATCTTAGTAGTCATTAACTGAAGAGGATTTAAGTGCCAGTAAAGAGCCCACATCATAATAGGGCAAAACTTCAGATAATAAGGCTAACAAATGTCAGTGTTCTTTAAAGAAGCCTTGTATGCCAAAACTTAAGAAATTTGATAGAAATGCACTCTGTTCAAGGGAGAGGAGCTTGGTTTTCTTCAAAGCTTTAATGGGAACCATAATGTTTGAAGATAACACAGGTCCTAGTCTCTACAGTAATACCTCAATTTGCACTAATTCACAACAGCACCAACTTTTCATTGTAACCAAACTAATTATCATACACAGACTTGCAAACGCAACATCTTTGAATCCATGAGAAACCCTGCAGAAGTGTTTAAATTTTTTATGTAATTTATTGGTTTTCAAGCTTTTATGTGTAAATTAAATGCAGGCAGTCCCCCGGCTTCAACATTCCGGGGTTACAACGCTTTTCAATTATATTCATCAGAAATTATTTCCAGGTTTATGAGTCATGATCCAGGGTTATGACACTTATGACACCGATCTGACGGAAGAAATATGACTCCAAAACTGCAAAATAATCAATATTTGAAGGTTTTGTGGTGAAAAATGCAATAAAAATGGAGTTTACATAGTTTTTATTACACCCAAAGCATTAAAAGCAAGGTTTTCTTAGGATATTTTTTATGATTTTCCAGGGACTGCGTGTAACATCAAATAATAAAAATAAGAATTCTATCGCTCTTTTACTGAGATGAGAGAATTTTTATGGTACATGTATGTACTGTTTATCAATATTTTCAAATATTAATAAGATTAAATAATAGTAATAATAATAATAATAATAATAACTGTAATTACAAAATGTGATAGTATTTTAAAGAAATAAAACAACCTTTCCATTTAACTTTTAAATAAAGACAATCTCTCTCTCTCTCTCTCTCTCCTCTCTCTCTCTCTCTCCTCTCTCTCTCTCTTTTACCGAGATGAGAGAGAGAATTTTCATGGTACATGTGTATGTTTATTAATATTTTCAAATATTAATAACAATAATAATAATAATAATAAAACTGTAATTACAAAATGCATATGAAAATACCCCATCGTGCATGATGATGAGAATGATCATGAGGGGTCTGGCAACTGGCAGGCAAAAGCAAGTAGAAAAAAGAAAATAACCTCTCGTTTGCCTGCTGGATCAAAGCCCAACAATTGTGAATCACCTCGCCTGAAACCTGGGAAGAGATGTCACATTGTGATTCACAATCCACGCTCATTGGTGAAGCTAGATACTATAGTACAGAAAGCCAAGTTTCTCACGGGCTCTGACCCCTCATCTCCCATGCAAAATTAAACAAAATGGCTTACAGGATTACCTGCCTATCTCAACACCTCAATGTTCTTAAAGGCGAGAATTTCGGTCCTAATATAAAAGTCTCAAGATATAACCTAACCCAGGACCAACCCCACCCCTGGGGAACTTACTGACACCCCAAGCAGTGTAGGCGCAGGCTTGCCCTCTACCGCAAGTGCAGCCAACCTCCCATGGTGAGTGACTACTCACCCCTGCTGGCTAACCCCCCATCCACCCAAATGATCAACTCTCTCATTCCTCATCTTCATGAGTTGCCATGGATACATTGGATATAATCTCTTGGAATATTTTTGGCCTTAAGCGGAACATTCTTCTCCTAAACATGTTCTGCAAAAACTTCAAAGGCATCATTGCATGGCAAGAAATGCTCCACTGGCCACATGACCTTGTCATCTGCGATTCAGTACATGAAGACTTCAAAGCTTTCTTGACCTCATCAATGCAAGTTACCATCACATAGTAGCTAGTCAGCCGAAAGTGGCCTTTCTTTCCTGTGGCACAAATCTTTAGATAATATGGTAAATGTGATGACCTATAGGAGTGACAGATTGCTGGGGCTTCAAGTGGGAGCAGGTGACTCTAAGATCCTAAAACTTAATGTTTATAGACCCTGGGAAAATAATACTTTTGATCATTACTGCATGATCCTAGGTGAGTTACACAGTATTATTCTTGAATTCTCCTGCTGATCATATTTGTATAATCTGGGACCTTTAATTTTCACTGCACAAAATTTTATAATTAACCCTTAAACGCCAAAGCGGTAAAAAAAAAATGTCTCCTGTGTGCCGGAGACGTTTCAGAGTGAGCGCGGAAGCGGAAAAAATATTTTTTTCAAAAAATCACAGCGCCCTTAGTTTTCAAGATTAAGAGTTCATTTTTGGCTCCTTTTTTTGTCATTGCCTAAAGTTTAGTATGCAACCATCAGAAATGAAAAAAAATATGATTATCATATATAAATAATGCAATATATGATAGCACAAAAACGAAATTTCATATATAATTGTATTTAAATCGCGCTGTGCGCAAAACGGTTAAAGGTAACAAGTTACTTTTTTTTTTTTGTAATGTACACTAAATTGCAATCATTTTGGTATATAAAACATTGTAAAACAATAAAAGCAACACAGAGAAAATATTATCACAAAATAATGCATGAATTCGTAACGCGCGGACGTAAACAAATATTTTTTTTCAAAAATTCACCATAAATCTAAATATTGTCCTAGAGACTTCCAATTTCTTTCAAAATGAAGACAAATGATTGAATATTACTATACTGTAAGAATATTAGCTTACAAATGCAGTTTTCGACCATATCTGACGAGTTAAAGTTGACCGAATGTCGAATTTTTTTATATATATTATTTTATATGCAATTATTTCGGAAATAAGAAAAGCTACAACTTTCAAATATTTTTCGTTTTATTCTACATGAAATTGCGCACATTTTCATAAATAAAACTCTATGAAATGCCTAATATGAAACAGAGCAAATATTCCGAGAATGGGGCTTACGCATTTCGGAGATTTGTGGCGGAGAATCCGCGCGCGGAGGGAAGGAAAGTTTTTTTTAAAAATTCACCATAAATTTAAATATTGTGCTAGAGACTTCGAATTTGTTTCACGATTAAGATAAATGACTTAATATTACTAGACTGTAAGAGTTTTATCTTACAATTGCGTTTTTCGACCATTTCGGTAGAGTCAAATTTGACCGAACGTGGTTTTTTTTTCTATTTATCGTGATTTATATGCAAATATTTCAAAATGAGAAAAGCTACAACCTTCAACTATTTTTTGTTGTATTATACATGAAATTGCGCGCATTTTCATATATAAAACTTTATGTAACAGCTAATTTAAAATGGTGCAAACATTACCACAATCGCACGTATGATTTTTTCAGAAGAGTTACCGCGCGGACGTAAAGAAAATGTTATTTTTTTCATAAATTCACCATAAATCGAAATATTGTGCTAGAGACTTCCAATTTGTTGCAAAATGAAGGTAAATGCTTGAATATTACTAGAATATAAGCGTTTTAGCTTACAATTGCGTTTTTTGACCATTTCGGTAGAGTCAAAGTTGACCAAAGGTTGAAAATTTGTCACTTATCATTTTTTATATGAAAATATTTCAAAATTGATAAAAGCTACAACCATGGGTTGTTTTTAGTTGTATTGTGCATGAAATTGCGCACATTTTCATATATAAAACTTTATGTAACGGCTAATTTAAAATGGTGCAAACATTACCACAATCGCATGTATGATTTTTTTCGGAAGAGTTACCGCGCGGACGTAAGGAAAAAGTTTTTTCATAAATTCACCATAAATCGAAATATTGTGCTAGAGACTTCCAATTAGTTGCAAAATTAAGGTAAATGATTGAATATTACTAAAATATAAGAGTTTTAGCTTACAATTGCGTTTTTCGACCATTTCGGTAGAGTCAAAGTTGACCGAAGGTTGAAATTTTGGCACTTATCGTTATTTATATGAAAATATCTCAAAACTGATAAAAGCTACAATCATGAGTATTTTTTTGTTGTATTCTACATATAAATGCGCACATTTTCATATATATAATACTCCATGTAACGGCTAATTTAAAATGGTAAAAAAATTAGGTCAAAGTGACGAAATAATTTCCGAGATGTGTCACAGATACTTTTTAGTGCAGCAAGAAAGAAATTCGCGCTTGCGCGCCTGCGTAACGATTGTAAACAAAACAACACCTTGATCCGTGATCTCCCAGCATCCCCCAAGGCGCGTGATTCAAGAGTTTTCGGCTGGTAGGCCTAAAAGTATTTTTCCGCGAATTTTTAAAAAAAACTTTTGTATGTCGACGTAAAATACGTCCAGTCGGCACCCGAGAGACAAAAAATGTCGACGTAAAATATGTCCAGTCGGCGTTTAAGGGTTAACTTACTCACTTCTGTCAAAATTGTGCTCTCAAAATTAGTGATGTAATGCATCTCCCTCCCTCCTCCTATTCCAAAGTACAAAATAGAATGGAAACAATTGCAACCTCCAGGCTGGAGAACTGCATCACATCTCTGCCACTTCATGATTCTATTGTGACCTCCAACATTCGCTACGATCTTGCAATGGGCTACAATCAAGTCCCCTTACAGGTATTATTTAGTACCCCACCCCCCTACTGTGAACCCCTAACTGATAGCCCACCAACTGTTAACTGGGATTTTAAAAATGGGATTTTAAAAACTAACAGAAAACCAGATACTTTTGGGGGAACCATGAAAACTAGGTTGCGGCCAATAGTTCAACTGGCAGATGCCTTACTTTGTATTTACACAAAATGTAGAAATGACCACAACAGGAGAGAACTGAAAGAATTCTATTCAAACATAATTTCAACTATGCTAGCCTCTGGTAGGGCTTTCAATTTCATCAAGGCAACTCTTGTAATATACCTGGCTGGAATGACTTTGTTAAAGATCTGTATATACTTATTCACAAGAAATGTTTTTACTGTGGAAGCAAAATGGTAGCCTGAGGGCAGGACACTGCATTGCTAATGAGACAGGCGAGAGTGCAGTTCAAACTTACTCTTAAGCACTGCAGAATGAATGAAAAGCAACTAACAGCTGATGCAAAGTCTAGAAATTTAGAATCCAGTGATTATCCTTATCTTTGGAGACATTCAGTCATTACACCCCGAAAGTAAAAAGCTATCACAAAGGGTAGGAGAAGTCGTCGGAGATGAGGGTATAGCTACTTACTGATGTTAACGTTCAATTTCAATTCACCGATTGTATTATGCCAGGTGACATTACCAATGCCATAAACAACCTACTTAATAATTAATTGCCCAGCTGCGATGGTCTTCCTGCAGAAGCTTTCAAGTTCAACCACCCAATAATTTACATTCAGCTAGCTGCCCTATTCAATGTGTGTATAATTCACCAGTTTCTTCAAGACTCTCTACTCTTAGTTTACTTAATACCATTAATCAAAAACAAGCTAAAGGATGCAGCTGACCTTGGCAATTATCGCCTGATTGCAATCACTACGACTGCATCGAAGATACTCGAGTCGGTTCTTCTAGTGAGACTTCTCCCCTCTCTACATACCACTGACAACCAGTTCGGATTTAAAGCAAACCACTCAACCGACAACAGCATCTACATCCTGAAAGAATTGCTGAACTATAATACCTATCATCAGCCTTTCCTGCTTTCCTATGTTTTGTAGATGAGAAAAATATTTGACGGAGTAAACTACCTGAAGCTCTTCTTAAAGCAAAAAAAGAGGCACACCTCTATATTTAATTGGCATTTTATATCGCTGGTCCTCCACACAGCAATTCTGTGTCAAATGGGGTAATGTACTGTCATACACCTTCGCCTCCCTAAACGGGCTTCAGAAAGGGGGACATTCTCTCTTCATACCTGTTTAATACGTACACAGATGCCCTGAATGTCAAACTGAACTCATTCCCAATCGGATGCACAATCAACAAAACAACAATATACAACCTCTGTATGCTGATGATATGGTTTTGACTTCCCCATCAGTGCAAGGTCTCCAGCAACTCATTGACACTTGCCGCCAATACATATGCAGAGGAATTTGATATCCTACACAGTGCTCCACCACTTTTACACAGTATTAGGTTCCAGAACTTGTCACAGAAATGCAAAAATCCCCTCTAAAAATGCTTATAACAGCCAAATACTCAGTACCCCATAAACTAAAATGCTTACAACTGTATTTTAACATTTCACTGCTTAATTTGATACTTCAAACAAAAATATACCTTAAATTAAAACAATTTAATATCATTTCAAATAAAAATACATGCCAAACCATCATCCCAAAATCCTACGACATCTTAGATTAACACCCTTTTACAATTGTTACTCTAATGTATATATGCCCCCTGCAATGCTTATAACAAGGATTTACTGATTTTAAAATATTAACATTAATGTAAACAGCAAAATATCTATAAAATGTTTAATACAAATTAAATAAATCTTTATTACAAATTAAATAAATCGGTCTTGCAGAACATTTGACAACTATTGAAGTTACCCCTGTATACTGTATACATAAATCATTTTCTCCCATAGCATTATGTATTAATCCTTTTAAAATTATCACTAATTAAATTCTTTTGTATAACAACTGTGTTTCTTCACTAATTACTATATTTTTACATATTGTGTATGTGACTAAATACCAATTTTTATGATTAATATGTTTTACAGCATACTTATAATGTAATTATCTATCTATTAAGCTCACTCCATGTTGGGCTCCGGACTAAGCATAATAGGTGTACAACACACACTTTCTCTCTCTCTCTTTCTGTGTGTCTGTGTGTGTGTGTGTGTGTAAGGGTAATGTATGATGTATGTAGTATTTGAATTTGAAATTATATTATAGTAGAGCCTTTTTATGATAAAGTATGTTGTACAATATTTAAAATGTTTGCAAATTATTTTCATTTTATTTTCCAGTCTGCTTTTACTGGAAAACAAAATGAAAATACAGTGGAACCTTGGTTTTCATATGCCCTGCTTTTTGTACAATTCAGTTTTAGTAGACTTTTTCTGACAAAATTTTGTCTCGGGTTTCATATGTATCCTTGGATTTCGTACACTCGGAAATGCTCTTTCCACGGCCCACCACTTGACTAGGTCCTGTACCAAGCACCCAAACAAAGCATCCCGTGTTCTTTCATGACCCATTTTGCTTTTGTATTGGTTGTTTTTGTGGTTTTTTATTTGAGTGCAACTGCTAAATAAGCCATCATGGGGCCATAGACAGTTACAAGTGCCAGCCCTTCTGTAAAAATGGTAAGAAACACTATAGAATTTAAGAAAGAACCCATAGAGGATGTTGCATGCCGACCTCAGTGAGAAAATGCCTATAACCCTTCATAATGTGCCTATTTCAGTAATAAATTACATATTTACAAAGTGGAATGATGTAAAAGATTTTGTGGAGAATTATTATCCCAACAAGGATTTTGTAATCCATGTCTTCAACATCTTTAATAACACTGCCGTGTTCCACTTTAGGCAAATTTTAAAGACTTGCAAATGCCTCTGGGCAGTTTTGTTATTTGACAAGGGTCCAGTGACTGAAGGTGGTCCTAGTGCCAGTAAAAACCAAACAGGGGAAGTAACCCCAGATAGTGCCAGTAAAAAATGAAGAGTAGAAGTAACCCCAGATAGTACCAGTAAAAAATGAAGAGTAGAAGTAACCCCAGATAGTACCAGTAAAAAATGAAGAGTAGAAGTAACCCCATATAGTTATAACCAGTAACCAAAAAATGAAGAGTAGAATCCCCAAGATAAGTCCCCACAGTAAAAAAATGAAGAGTAGAGTAACCCCAGATAGTACCATAAAAATGAGAGTAGAGAAGTAACCCCAGATAGTTCCTTGATGCCTGAAATCCTTCTGGAGAGGGATTCCCCTTCCAAACAAATAACCTCTCCCCCTACTCCTCCTCCCCTCTCTCCGTCTTCCATACGCTAACAAGAGTCTCCATAAAGATAAGAGTGATGTTAAATGTTCATTATTCATTTCATTATTCATTTATATTTATTTCTCATTATTTTCTGTTTGTAAAACTGTTCATTCCCTATAAAATGTACTTTTGTTAATATTTTTGGGGGCTGGAACACATTACAATTGTATTTACATTATTCCTTATGGCAATTATTGTTTCAGTTTTTGTATGTTTCAGACTTCGTGGGAGGTTCTGGAACAGATTATGTACAAAAACCAAGGCACCACTGTAATTAGTGAATATCCTAAATATTGTACAATATGCCTTATCATAAATTTTTTTTACAACAATATAATTTTAAATACATTTTACATAACCCTTAGAGAGAGAGAGAGAGAGAGAGAGAGAGAGAGAGAGAGAGAGAGAGAGAGAGAGAGAGAGAGAGAGAGAGAGAGAGAGAGAGAGAGAGAGAGAGAGAGAGAGACCTATTATGCTCAGTATGGGGCCCAACCTAGAATGAGCTTAATAGATACATAACTATATGCTGTAAATCATGTCCCTGGTTTTCACTGTGAGCGAAAGATCCGAAATACAGAAAAAAAAACTTTATAGTTGCACACCGTACTACTCGCACTGTACTGTGTACAGTGTATATAACTAAGGAAATAATAAACAGCTTTGCATGGCATAATTTGCAAGATTACCTTCCAAGAACATAAAACCAAATTTCACGCCAAACCATCGTCAAGTGTTGTCATGCACATCTCTGACTCCCCTCTTGCATTCCCAACAGCAACCAGCCAGCACCACTCTCTTTCTGCCATCTAATACTTTTCAATCACTGGTAAGTAGTCATTATTTTCACTATTTTATTATGCCATGAATAATGAGAAGGCCTTAGTCTGGGTGAAGTGTCTGGCTGATACCTATTTTTTGCAGCTGATTTTATGGATGTTCTTGATCTCAGCTACTCTGATCAGAGAGAGAGAGAGAGAGAGAGAGAGAGAGAGAGAGAGAGAGAGAGAGAGAGAGAGAGAGAGAGAAAAACTCACTGTTAATCAATTGGATTTTTATTCAATTCCTTTGCAATATAGGATAATAGTAGAGGATATCCCAGATAATCAAGGTAATTGTGCAAATCGTGATACAAGCATGAAATTTTGCACAAAGGCCCACTAAGCTATTTTATACACTTTCAAACTCCTGGTAAAAAAAATTCCATTTTTTCAAAATGGTCACCCAATTTTTCAATATGGCCGTTTTTGCAATGGAAGAAATCTGAAATATAGACTTCAAATTATGTGGTAACGTTCTTTTGAATAAAACTGGTGAATTAATTGATGTACTTACTTTCTAGAATGTCTAATAATAATCAATAATAAGTTAGTTTCTAATAGTTTTGTACTGTGCATGCACAAACAATAAGAATAAAAACAATTTTCACCGCTTAAACATGGCTATTTTGGTATTTTATTTTAACATGCGTTTGAAACAAAACACATGAATGATTATTTTTTTTGTTGCCCCTACATTCAAATTTCATAATATCAAATAGTATTTGCACATGCGCAAAATAATAAGAGCGATTTACATGCACTACCAGGGCACATTGGTGTAAATCGTTGCCTATTATTAATTGGCATGGGGTTCATTGTAAGCTCATTATGAGTCTCCCAAATACTTTATGGTTTACCATACTGTACAACCATAGAGTTGTACCTGAATTGACAGGAGGTGCTGACACGGGATAGTCGAGCCAAGGAGGACTGGGCATACTACCTCTGGATGGTGTACAGATTGCACGGGAGTTAAATTACAATGGATGAGCGATAGGGCTGAGTGTAGGAATGCCATCATCGAACTCAGTTGAATCCCATACAAATGAAGTGCAGTTTTAGGTGGTAAAAGGATAAACCCTCAGCCTGTAAACATTCTTATCTTAGCTGTATTGAGTATTGATAAACAATTGTCGTCTAGGAAAACAAGTTCCAGTTGTGTATTTATGGTACTGTCCCTTTGTGTATAGATTATTTTGCATTCTTAGATTTTCATTTAAGCATGGCAAAAAGAATGCGCCTATCTTCAGTCTCAACAGATAGTTGGGAAACTAATTGGTTTAAATGTTGTTTGTGCCAAGAAGATGCAGATGAATCGTTAACATCCTCAGTTGACGGGTACAAAATGTTATCAAGAAATGTTCCCAAAATTCACAAATTAAATAGTTTGCCTATTCCACTTGACCTCAAGACGGCTAGACGATGGCAATGGTATTGAGAAAACTCTAACAGACAATGATGCCAAGTATCACCCAAGCTGTCGAACCAAATTTAACAACACTAAGTTAAAACGTGCAGAAGAAAACCATTCCAAGACCGAATCAAGGAATGAAACTTGTGAATCTCCAAAATTTACTCGTCAGATCATCAGCCGAGAATGTTTCCTGTGTGACAAAGAGGCACCGTTGTTATCTTTAAGAGAGGCAATGACCATGAAATTAAATGAAAGGTTAAAGAGTTGTGCAGAGATGCTGCAAGATAAAAGGTTGCTAGCTAAACTTAGTGCAGGTGATGTAATTGTACAAGATATGAAATATCATTCTGTTTGTCTAGGTAGCATATATAACAAAGAAAGATCTTGCAAGAAAAAACAAGAAGATAAGTCCAATGAACTAGAAAATGTAACTGTTGCTGAAAATATTGCTCTGGCCGAGTTAGTAAATTACATTCGTGAAACAGTGAAGAATCAAATGCTTTTAGACTAGATCTTGCAAATATGTTCAAACAGCGGGCACAACAGTTGAATGATGAGTCATTTTCTATTCATCGTACTTGCCTATAAGAAATGCTGTTGGCTAAGCTTCCTGATCTACAAGCTTATACTGAAGAAAGAGATGTCCTTCTTCTTTTCGAAAAGGATGTCGGTCCTGCAATAGCATTAGCATGCAATTATGATGATACCCACAATATGGCAAGAACAGCTGAATTTGTAAGAGTGCACATGAGGGAACACAAGTCAAAATTTAATGGCATGTTTCCAGCGGAAGATGTACCTACTATTGTTCCTTAATGTCTACGTACTTGAACTAGTCAAAATGATTGAACATGGTCCTGATATACAGTCACAACTAGAGAATCATCTGTGTAGATCAGATACGTACTGCCATTACACAGCTCCTTATGTATAACTACCATGCAAAGGTGCCAAAAAGGCTGAACAACAGCGACATTCTGTGGAACGTGAAACTCCAATATGCATTTATGCCAGAACCAGGAAGAAGAAGCTAATTGATACCTTGTTCCAGCACGGTTTATACATTTTGTACCAGCGAGTGCTAGATATACCAACACAAATGGTGCAGGCTATGATTGATCACTTCTTGTCGGAAGGTTTGGTGTGTCCCTCTGTTTTACGTAAAGGTATTTTCACAACCAGTGCTGTTGAAAACATTGACCACAATCCAAGTTCTACAACTGTGAAGTCGTCATTTCATGGAACTGGGATTTCTATTTTCCAACATCCTTCATCTGACGACTTTAGGGAGTAAACAAAATACCAAACAGATACCATCTCTCCCCAGTGCGTTCACAAGTGTTAAACCTGCCTGTTTGATAATGAAAAGGTCTCATGGTCATCATTTCACTCCTCTAAAAAGCGTGGTCCATCTGTTGAGATAAGTGTAACTTATCTCAACATTTTACAGTAAGGAAGATGAGCAAAGTATTTTCTAACATTGCAATTGATCAAGCACATGAACAGAAAAAGCTTTCATAAAGGGTGATGTGGCGCAATTGGTTTAACAGAGAATCCTGCAGCTTTGATACATTGGATGGTAGCTGATCCTGAAATAACCAGACTAGTAGACAAGTTTGAAACCATGGCCAATTCACCCCACAGGTTGCCAGATATTAAACACCATGAGGATACAATGATCTCACAGAAGTCATTCTTTGGAGAAGTTCAAAGGTTTGTTAAGACTTTCAATGATTTTGGAAATTCATTTCTAGAAGAATCCTCTGATCTTTAAAAACTTGATTCAAAAGATATTGTGAGTTTAGAGGTTGAGAAAATCGACATTAAGCTTTTGTATGCATAATGTATGACAGGGCAACAACTACATTTGCAGTCAATGAATCTCGCTTTGAATTGTTTGTGAGAAAACAAAGGTCTTTTGATGCAATCCCTCTAACTAGGATGCTTTAATACAGCACATCAAGAGGGTGGTATACCAAGGTGGGCATGTTTGGGGTCAAGTTCTGAATCGAAATCAAGAGCCGCCTAGTCCTGAAATTTGGGGTTAGGTAAAAGATAAAGACAGTGAAACATGCATCTTAACAGGAACTGTTGAAAAGTGGGTGCAAAAAATTGAACTGTGTTGGTAACTACAAGTGCTATCGCTCTGGGCTTTCTTGTACAGGATTATGTTCATGTAAGTATCAGGATTGATAAAGAGCAGTCTACTGTGGCTATTTTGTATCCTAATAAGGTATATTGTACTTGTTGTGGAATGGTTGCAGCCAGACTCTGCAATTCTCGTTAACATTAAGTAATAAAATGGCCTTTTTTGACCATTTTGAAACCGGACGTGGCTTTCATTGACCTTTGGGTTACTTGCCAAATTGTTGTAGAAATGTATGAGTAGAGAAATACTTGACTAATTTAAATGTTTTGTCGAGTTATATGATGATACTTGCCATGAGAACATTTGTGAATTATGCCATTTTTCAAAAAAGAGTGGCCATCTTGAAAAAATTTGTTGTTTTGACCAGGACCCAAATTTTGCAAAGTACAGCTTAAAAAATCAGTGTGCCAAGTTTCATGCTTGTATCACAATTTGTACAATTCAACTCATAATATCCCCCACTAAAATAGGGTGGGTGAAACTTTTGAATGCTGCTGTATGAATGGTAAGGGCACAGTGTCCCAATCTTTGTTTTTCAATTACAAAAACATGTCATGTTTTGGAGGTTTTTACACCTCTAAACCCAAAATGTCCCCAGATTTTATCTCAGAAAACTGGTCATCTTACTCTATCTCCCTCTCTTGTTACTCCACACACACAGCTCATGCCTTTTAATTGTCACCATACTACTTTACTTTTTATGTGATGAGAGAGATGGTAGCACAACACTGTATTTTCCTACAGACCCAGTAGAATTTGATAGTTCAGTGCAATAAAGAACAAGACTTCACTAGTGGGGTTCTAAGTTGCCCATTATTAAGGGGCACAGTGGGTTTTCAACATTATATCAGCCCTGTCCTCACTGCTCAGATAAGGAACATGGGATATGTTAAACATGGATACAATAACTTTAGACTGAGAAAAGATGTTGCAGAGCATGTACCTTACAATATTAAAAAAGAAAAAAAACTTACCTTTCTAACATGATCAGTCACTATATCAGTAGTACCTACAACTTCAGGCAGGAAGACCTCTAGGTCTAGGCTGGTGAGTGAGGATGATGAGTATAAGGCTCTACGAAGCTCCTCGCTCATTGATACCACCTGGGAATAACAAAACATTTGGATTCACAAATCAGCATAAAGCACAAGATTTACAAGTCATGATAATAAAATATAAATAAATACACTAATGACACTGCAAATAAACATAAGCATGCCAAGTCAAAGTCATTTCATATACTGAACCTACTTTTATTTTGCTTGGCACTGCCACAAAAAACACAGATTATAATCCATTATGGTTTACCCTGAAATGCAGTAGTTAATCATATTATTTCAATGGCAAAGAACTCTCTTGGGGTTATTACACTCCTTCTTCAACAATCAGGGCTTGTGCAGTCCCAAAAGATACAGCTCTACTTCATATACCAAGTATCAGTTTAAAAATAAAAAATCTTCAACAGTCACACTACCTTTGTCCAACACTCACTACTATTCCCAGTGATAACTGCCTAAATAAAAAAAATTTCTACAGTCTTAGTTTATTTAGCTCACATCAAGATGTACAGGGCAGAGGAAGATGGAGAAGACTGACTAGAAACAGCGCCTCCATATAGAAATGGGAAAAACTGAAGGTAAAGAAGAAGTTTATTTAGCTCACATCAATTAGACATAAACTTGCTTTAAGGCAAATGCAAAAGGGTAAAAAAAAAAAAAATACTGTCATTCTATATTACAATCATTCTGGAAATTCAACAATAGTATTTCATCATGACTTAAGGATTACTAAGCAAACACTAATATTTAACTCACCAAATACCTGAAATATATTCTTGGAAAGAAAACTACTATCAAGAGTGAATAGTACTACTGTACAATCTTGAATTAAAACAAAATCCCTTTACAAATACTGAGGAATTACCAGTAATCATTGGTTCCACATACACAGAGGAATTAAAAGTGCTGCTTCAATATTACAAATTAATTAACATTTACTCATTCAAAATCAACTTTGCTTCACTTGAAGATACAATGCTATGGTATTAATTGGTAAATTATGTAGACTTGGAAATGACAAGGCAGTGAGGAGCCTTAAAAAAAATTTAAATAAAACAATTCCGCTGTAAAAAAAATATGCATATTTTTAACACAAACTTTAGGTCACCCTTGCCCAAAACAACTTATATATATCACTTAAGATATAAAAAATTATGCAGAGCAGCCTGCCAGCAAGAGAGACAAAGACAATATTCAAAGACAAAATATATTTTCCTATTTGTGAAATAGTGATTAAATACACAGAATATATACATATATATATATATATATATATATATATATATATATATATATCATATATATATATACAATTACATTATTTCTATTTGTGAAATAATTCTTAAATACACACACACACTATAATATATATATATATACGTAGTATATATATATATATATATATATATATATATATATATATATATATATATAAATCTACAAAAGAATAAAATCACATGGGCAGGAGCCATACCAAATGAAGTTATGGATGCTTTACATTAGTAGTGTTGTAACCAAAACCCTTGCAAACACTTCAAACCAAAGATGTGTATGGTCAAAAATAAAGTTTCTTTATAAAAGACAATATTCTGAGAGGTAAATAGTGCATATTAGCCCTAGGTCCAAAAAGTAAATACGATTTGTCCAATTTTCCATTTAAAAATGCATATAAACAAACAGTAATAGTGGAAATGCAACTTTCCTGAAAGTTGAAGGAAATCTTTCTTTATACAGAATACCATATAATAATACGACAATAAGATGAAAAATATACGAATTTTCAATATCAATTCCGGCACGATAGTCAGGCACCAAACTCATCAGGGCAGTTATTTAACAAAAATAGCATGACAAGAACAACTCCCTACATTTCTAGGGGATTAAACTCTCACATTTTAGATTACACACTATTATTTGGATCGGGAAGAATCACTGAACAGTAATATCATCGAGCCCTACACTGTTATACATGGAATACACAAAACTCACTTTAGGCTACACAACAACCTTGTAAAGGCTGCTGTTACAGTCACTGAACGACAGGTTAGTTCTGTTTATCTTAACTGAGCATAATACTAATTTATAACAAAGTAAGATCGTGTTATCAATACTTAGTCAGGCCAATAGTGTAACTGCTGTTATAAAACATCATAAACATTTGCTTACATTATAAATACTTACCATTATATAATAATTAAATTCCCGTGTCCAATCTGACCATTTAAATTATGCTCACTGAGTGGACCAAATGCACCTTTAGCTGTTTACTCAGTCCCATTTTCTATGAATGTGAATCGTCACCTAAAGCTACGCTATTTTAAGAACCGAGTCAGGAACTTGGTTTCAACATTTAGGGTGTTTGTTCTTATCAATTTGAGAACACGGAAGCAAACTTAAACTCCTAATAAAATAACAAGTAGCTTACTTTGAGTTCTTATAAGTGTAGAGCTATAGAACAAATTATACAGGTGTAGTACCTCATATGATAGAAAGACGGAGGAAAACCACTTTCAATTAATGATTTTTATCAAACGCTATAAAATTAAATAGGCAAAACTGTATCCTAATACTAAGTCTTTTAAGTCAAAATCTGATTAAAATTACTCTTACAAATTATGCGAAAACTCACGGCTTAATTTAATATCGTATAGAACTGAACATAGAATTTAAGCTAAAGACCAAACACTGGAACCTATGAGGTCATTCAGCGCTGAAACAGAAATCGAGTGTAAACGGTTGTACCACGAATCAATTGTTAGGAGAGGGTGGAAAGTAAAATGGAAGAAGGAAAATATGAAAGGAGGCACGGTAAAAGGAACGAAAGAGGTTGCAGCTACGGGTCGAAGGCACGCTGCAAAGAACCTAAAGTAATGCCTACAGTGCACCCTGCACCGCATGACGACGCACCGGCCCCCTCTAAGGAGTTCAATATTGTATGTAGTTTACCTATTATTCCCAAACTTGGCTGTATTACTGCAAGTATATACATGCATCCTATCCCAGTGACACTATCAGCTGATGATTAATTTTAACATCGTGTGGCTATATAACACATCGGAAAATAAACACAACTTATTCGTTACAGCCATTATCCTCACTGGCATGATATCAAATGACCAATTTGTAAAAATAAATAAATAAATAGAAATAAATAAAAAAATCCTTTCCACAAAAACTTACTTCGGCTCATGTTGACCATAAGAAATAATCAGCACAACACGTAATTTTGATACAAATAAAAATTATGCATTTCAAGCCAGTCAGTAGGCTACACTATCCTGAGAAGGAATTTTTCCTTAATATGAAAATTTTGGAACATTTTATTGACATGACTTGCTAATGAGAATTTTGCTAATACCTTTGCTAGTGTGCAATTTCCTTAAGATTTTTGTTCGGAATAATTGGTTCCATGTATTCATTTTCTTTTCTGAAAAGATTTACAGATGCGATAATTTACATAAAAATTCTAGATTACCTTTACCATAACTTTTTTCATGACTACATTATGTATGTTACCTTAAAAGCATGTTTTTGAAACGCTTTATCAATGTCATATATTACAAAATTAGGTTTTGGAGTGATTTACTCCTATGATATCTGACATTTTTTTAAATACCTATACCCAGGCGTTTGCTTCAAAAGGCATTTTAGAATATCTTTACCGACTTTCCTTCAATTCTTTACCTGTAGGTAATTCAGATGAGAGAGAGAGAGAGAGAGAGAGAGAGAGAGAGAGAGAGAGAGAGAGAGAGAGAGAGAGAGAGAGACCCAACAACACCTGATACACATGAAGAATACATGAATAACAACCAGATCTACAAATTACACTGCTGTATACGAGTCCTCTGAAGATTATAGTAGTATTATCAAGTAGTTTAACCAGACCAATGAACTAATTTACAGCTTTGGGTCTCACAGGGCTGCCTCGAAGGATTTGTCTATTAACAATCAAGTTGACACTCTATTTCCAATACTTTTATAATTTTAAATGGGTAAACTGAAAAAGAAAATACAATTTTTTTTTCAAAACTTGACATTCGGTGTCCATTACATATTGCTCACTAAACAAACACACACACCTGTTATTTTACATTCTGTACGACGTACTAGGTACTCTAAGGGATTGGATGAATTAGGCTAGTCATCTAAAATCCATGGGCAAATGAGAGCGATCCAATTCCGAGACTAATCAAAATTATTGTAATAGATGTGTTGTTGCTTCGGATACGCTGAATTTCATATAACAACAATGGAATGGATTCTTTTAATTATTGACCTATTAAGTTTATTGTTCCATGTATTCTGCCATTTATTGATTATAACGGGTTTTAGATTTTCATGATCACTAAAAAGAATTTCTACTTTTGATCTTATCATAGTAGCTGCATGTTTAATTATTATTATTATTACTAAACTGAAGGCATAACATGTACAAGAATCCAACACTTCTGATATAAATTAAGTTAAAACTGCTAATTCCTGAGTGTTTCAAATTTCTGCAACGGCATACCTAACATTTCAATAGCTGACCCTATCTCATCATATTGATGTGACAACAGGAGCACTCTTAGGCCGAGAAAATTAGTTTTGCTGGGCGATATGGCTGCAAATCCCACATCTGAAGTAGTTTCGACTCATTAGTATATATTGCAGTGTGGACCTTTGCGTTTTCTATGTTCCACAGCTCGTTGCAGTGGCGGATTTAAGGGGTGGGCTGCCCCCTTCAGCTGTGAATGGTGCCCCTAAGAATGGATTACAATCAAACATGAATGTCAGCAAAAATCAAAAGTTACCATAATAATATTAGTTGTTGATGTTCTTGTCGCTGTTGTAGTAAAGAACAGATTTCAGAAATCGTGTAAAAAAAAAAAAAAAAAAAAAAAAAAAAAAAAAAAAAAAAAAAAAAAAAAAAAAAAAAAAAAAAAAAAAAAAAAAAAAAAAAAAAAAAAAAACGGGCGAGAAAGAAAGAACAGCACAGCCGGTAAATCTGGAAAGTCATGAAACAAAATTCGTTAGTTAGAGAGTTTAGAGAGAGAGAGAGCGAGAGAGAGAGAGAGAGAGAGGAGAGAGAGAGAGAGAGAGAGAGAGAGAGAGAGAGTCTTTCTTGAAACGGACGCGTACGACAGTCAATTTTGAAGATTTGCTTGTGCTTGAGGACTGATTATATATACATATATATATATATATATATATATATATATATATATATTATAATATGATGATACTATTTTTTTCTTCTTCTTTCTTTTTTCTTTCTTTTGAGCCAATAATGACACTCGACTATATTGAAATAAAGTGCTCTCCTACAACACAGTTTACCATTTGTGAAACATGTAAATTAAATACTAGGTTACTTCTTACCTATGTCAAATATGTATTTTTCTTTTTACTGGTAAATTACGGACATTGCTTTATATGTTTAACTATTTGTAAGCAACTAATTGAAGTATAGCAGATAACTTAACATTTGTGGTAAAGAATGGTATGAATGATCTCATTTCAGTTTTGATCAATAGGTATTCTCTAACTACAGAAATTGGAAGGTAGGTAGTAGTATATATCCAAATTCCAGTCAATCAGTAAAGATTAATAAGAAATGTTAGTTACAAATTTTTCATATCAACCACCATAAAAGTACCAGAACTTGCCCTAGAATACTTGGTCAAATGTTATGAAGTATTTTGCTTCCGGCCGTTCACCCCGGACCCCGCTGGGAGAGCCACCGGTCACCCAAGACCCTCCTAGCTTATGGCCTTGATTTGTTTGTTTGTTTGTATTGTGCTTTTACGTTGCATGGAACCTGTGGTTATTCAGCAACGGGACCAACGGCTTTACGTGAGCCTTCGGCGTTCGCCTCCCCTTGCTTTAAAAAAACAGCCTCCCCCCCCCCCCCCCTCCCTTATCCTGGATCTGCCACTGGCTCGTTGTTTATGATGTTCTAGGGTGGATGTATAGTTTTAGGAAAGGGATTTCGAGTGTGTACAAGTTCAAAATTTATTTTTTACCCAAACAAATTTAACGCATTTTTGCATTTGGCTTGAATGGATTTCCATTTCAGGGGTATTTAAAATTAAGCCTAAGAATTTTGTTGTTTGACTTTTCGCTTCGTAATATCTAATCTTACATCAAACTCATAAGTTTTTCCACCTCACATTTTTATACAATAGTACAATCACTGTGGCCTTTTTTATGAGGCCCACATGTCTGTTTTTTTTATTTTAGCATTTTACTGATGTTATGACTGGCATGTCGTATGCTTGAAGCTGCTTTGTACCTGGCAATCTTTAGAATATTTTTTCCCCCTGTGGGTAGTTGACTATTAATGTTATTTATTGCTAGTATAAGCTTTACGGAAATGCAATTTCAAGCGATAAGTTTTAGAATGAAAAAGAATTTGTATGGGAAATGTATGGTCTATCAGAACGTTTTCACTTAATATACAAGGCATATTGAACGCATACCAATTTGGTATGTTTTTGAGCATCTGCGGTACCAAAGAAAATACCTGTCATTAGTCTGCATTCAAATCCCCTACAAATGTAATCTTCCAGGCGTGACAGTGAATCTATAGCAGATCTGTTGTTCAGTCATCCTAATTGGGTAGAGGCCATTTTTTATTCTTAATATATGTGCCAAACG
This sequence comes from Macrobrachium nipponense, assembly GCF_015104395.2. NCBI lineage: Eukaryota > Metazoa > Arthropoda > Malacostraca > Decapoda > Palaemonidae > Macrobrachium > Macrobrachium nipponense. The sequence goes on along the minus strand of NC_087212.1, from coordinate 77,731,694 downwards.
AGTTCTGATGTTAACATTTTCTCTAACAATTTTCCAAAGCGACTCACTACGGAAACTGGTCTTTAATTATTTACATCATATGTTTTCTTTTTATTTTTTTTTTTATTTTTAGGGAAGGGAATAATTGCAGCACTCAGCCCCATTGAATCAGTAGTGTTTTGCTGGTTTTCCTCATAGCTCCTTCCAACACCTCTGAATTATACATTTTTCATCGACCTGTTATTGCCATTCTAAGCACTTAACAAACCATTTCCAAAAGCCCAGTTCCCCTTTTCACAGTTGGTAAACTTTTTTTTATCACTTATTGGCACCACCTCCAAAATTTCCCATACTTCCCAAGATCCTCCTTTCAAAACAGATATACGAATCAACCTATTATGTTTTTCCAATACCAAGGTTGACATTCATTGATGTACCTTTCTCATTTCCATTTACCCTCACGACAAACTTTACTTTATCAGTTTTCATATTCCTCCTCTTACAAACTCTGTGAAACCTTTTCACTAACCACTACAAATGTCAGAATATAGTCAGAATATACCAGCCACTCCACACTTTCGTTATTGCATAAACCTTAGTACCGATACCAGCCGTCTTTCATTTACATCACTCCTTCACTACACTCAACCTTTGTTTTCATAACTTCGAGCTCTCAACAGATTACCTTCTCCATTGCATCTCCACTAATTTCATCATAAGCTTACTCTGGGTATGTGTCATTCAGCGCTATCCTCCTCTACTCCCACACCTGTTCATAATTAACACTTGATCCACACGCCACCATCATTTTGCATATAGCCAGTGGTGGGATTCAAATATTTTGTCCGCCGGTTCTTTCACAAAAAGCATGACAATTATAATGATTTCCTATGTAAAATGTCTAAATAATGGTCAAGCATCATTATAATGGTATTGAAGAGTGTATATATTACTAGACTATATAGGTAATGAACTCATGTAACGAAGATATATCTATATATACCAGTATACGTACACATTTGAATGTTGTGATTTTTCTTTCATCACTACTATTCTTATAAATCATATGTATATTACTGTTTATAGATTTTATGATTGTGTATTTTTCGGAAGGTAAAAATAAAATTAATCTACATTGGCATTAATAATACCCTTCCAAATAAAGGAAAAACTAATAAATCACTTGTTGAAATACATGATATTCACTAAAGCCTGAGTCATACACTGGTAATTTCAGACCACAACTGTTATGTAAGGGCTGGGCTTGGCGATCAATCGCTTATAGTTTTGGGCCTCTCAAAAAAAGAGAACTGTCAACTGATAACGACTCAATAATGACTTCAGCAAAGAACCATTACAACAGCATTGCGCAAGGTGAGATGAGGTTATGTATTTATTTATAGGTACGTAGTTATACGCTTGAGTCACTGTACGCGCAAGTCACCGATATTGAGGCCATGCCCACATTTAACGATTTTTACTGAACGGGAATTTCTGTGAAGGCTTGACGACTTCTGACGATTTAATTGCTAATTAGTTAAATAGTATTCTGACTTATGTAACGGTATCATACCGAGTTGTGAACATGGATGCCACTATATTATCTATATTATATAAATAAAGTCTAATAACTAAATCGGTATTTTCCATTTGTGTCCCACAGATTCAGTGTTTCAGACTCCATAAATCTTCGTCATCATGATCGTATCGAGTCCTTGGTGTTGGCTGCATGAGTGTTGTACAACTTAATTTTGATTTAAAAAAACAATCTTAATGCCAGGAGCGAGGCAGATCAAGAGGACTCCGTGACACATGAGGTCGCACTTGGTAACTGGAAGGCTGAACAAATTTTACCCAACAAGACAGACAGCAACCATGACTGACAAGGCTCAATGTAACCACCTTTATGATTATGTAAACTCCCCTGCAGGCTCTGTTCATGGGCAGAATCAATGTAAATTTCCGTATTAAAAGTTAGATTATAAAAATATTTATAAGTATATTACCACATATATTTACATTTAAGTTGTATTCATGTGTCATATTTAGCTATATCTTAAGTTCTTAAGTCATATCAAGAATACAGAAAACCTTGAAATCAAAATATATTTCACTAAAAATTGAAAAGAGACAGCTGTGGGTAATTAATTGAGCCCTTGAACTTTATAGGCTGCCGAAGCACATGACTCAGTCTAACTCATTGCGAAGGCTCCCCTTGGACACGCTGTGGGTTGCCAAGAACAAGGCATATGTCGTTATTAGATGCCGTAACTCGCCATTGTTAGTTACAACTTGCATAATCAAATGCTGCTAGTTGCAATTTGCATAATCAAAAGCCGTAAGTCGAGAGGCCATTACAAAATTGTTGTTGTACCATGACATGGCGACTTTTGACAGTAGTCGTGGAACGACGGCAACTACGCTGAGCAGCTTTGCATAGTCACCATCACTGGCGCAAAGTCATCAAACTGGGCGACTTGGTTACGATTTATGCCGATTTATGGTGACTTGGTTGTAACGAGATCGTAATGGAGTCGTAACGTGCAAAATTTCGGCCGTTATGACTGGCACGGTTTGAAATTGCTAATGTTTGACCCAAGCTTTAGTCACTAATGACACATTATTGGTCTGAGACTGGATGCAGCAGGCTAATGACCATGAGTGACTTGTGGATGGTAGTCGTTTGCCAAAATTAGCTAAAAAATCGTTAGATATAAAGTATATATTGAAAGACTAAAAAAAAAAAAAAAAAGCCAGATTTTCAATCTATCAGCTAGCGTAATTTTCTTGAAGAATTGCGTCTTTATCAGGCAAAATGCTTAATATAGTTATCTAAAAAATTTACATTATTGCCCTATTTTATCCCTAATAAACAATATCTTATGAAATAAAATTTTATGAGTAAGGAGATGCTGCTACATTTCTTGTGTAAGTTTAAATTTAAAAGTGAATATAACAATAATGATGATAAAAAAAAAGTTATGAATATGCATATCATTAGTGTTATATTTTCTTATACATTCTCTATTATTAAGATCAGTATGACCTGAAACATGAAAACAGTATAAAAATGAATAGACAAATATGTCAGTAAAATGTAATTACAAGACATACATTCTAACACATATTTATGTGATTGTTGTTTTTCCTATACCTAATCACATTCCTATTTCCTTCTCAGGCAGGGAACCAGTGGTGATGCTTAATGAAATTATGTTAACCGGTTCTCCAAACTCAAAATTCCGTCAGACGGCCGCATGAACCGGTGCAAAATATCTGAATTCCACGACTGACTAAACCCAAACTGCTCCTACACAACTTCATTCCCATTTCATTTACCTTACTTACTCTAATCGCACACCTTCCTTGTAAGGGTGTGTAATATAACTATTACTGTTAGCTCATTTATTTTAATATAATAAATATAAATATAGTGTGCCATACAAATATTATAAATATTATGCCATTAAAGTTCTTACAATCACCTCTATGACATTTACTCTTATTCCTCTAACATAACTTCATCTTTCCATCCTACATCTATACATACCTTATACACCATGGTCAGCTACTTAGTAACGTTATCACTTACGCACCACAGCTCACAGCAACTTACTCTCAATCCTTTGATTGTTATCCTTATCCTCTCAACAGACAAATAATACCACTGAAATTTACACCAACCTCTTCCACTGCTACATTAGTAAGATTTCTGTCTCTCAAGCTAAAACTTGCAATTACATTTACCTTTGTTTCCACAAGACTATGATCAGATATACGTATCCCTAGCCATTATATTTTTCACTATTATTTCCAAAACATTTCTTTTATCCCATTCAAATAATACTATAACAAAATTTCCCTTGCCACTATCTCTTTCTAAAGTGCATGCATGAATATTCTTCTTTGAAGACAAACCATTTTCAATTATCAATACAGACACCATTTTCATTCACTCCTGGAACTTCAGACGTAGCCAACTGCAACTTTCCTTTACATTTAAAACACCTGGCACAACCACTCCTGCTTAACCTATAAAATACAGCCAGACATAGATTCACACTCTCATAGACTATCACCCTTTTTCTTTTTCTTTCCTGAGCTACAGTATTATCATATCTATCTATCTATCTATCTATCTATCTATCTATCTATCTATCTATCTATCTATCTATCTATCTATCTATCGATTATCTATATATATATATATATATATATATATATATATATATATATATATATATATATATATATATATATATATATATATATATATATTTATATATATATATAAGTCATATCACATTTCCGTGATTCATATACATATATCGAGCTACAATGTCCTTTAATATCTAATTCGCTCTACCTCGGAATTAATATATTTTCATATATGCTTAACCGAAGGGGAATTTTTTCTCGATAATAGACTTGCCTGGATTTGTAAGGATCATGGGTTCGCGCCCTGGTCCAGGCAAGTCTATTATCGAGAAAAAATTCCCCTTCGGTTAAGCATATATGAAAATATATTAATTCCGAGGTAGAGCGAATTAGATATTAAAGGACATTGTAGCTTGATTATATATATATATATATATATATATAATATATATATATATATAGATATAATATATATATATATATATATATATTCAAACCAGTTTTTTTATTTATGGAGCCAGAAGTATAGAGAGTTCTCTCCACTCTTTCCTGTTATGTGCTCTTTCTACCTCAGCTCCCCTTCAGTTCTAAGTCTTCATCTATCCATTTTCTCCTTGATAGCCTAGTCTGCCTACTGACCTTTGTCCTGATGAACTATACATTTATTAACAATTTTTTTCTCCTACCACACTCAAGTCTACCCATACAATACTTGGACTAGCACATATGCACTCTTTCACCTACCCCCAGTCATTTCAACATGTAAGGCAATACCTCACCCTTAGGTCTGCATCTCTTAGCCTTCATAGACAAAGTCTATTCTTGCCCATTCAAGTCCTGAACACCTTGTCCTTTCATTTGTTTGCCATATATTTAACATTATCCTCATAAAAATCAACTATTTAACACTTCTCTTTTGTACCATATCCAATCAGCTGCAGAAACACTGATTAGGTGATCACAGTAAATATTCCCACTTTCGAGTGTGGACCCACAAGGAATTTACTTCTGATCCTAAGCTATAGCTCCGAAATGTGGTAGCTCACATCGTGACCATCTGTATGCATTACTGAAAGATACCTGTAGAACTTCGGTAAACAGAACCATAATGAGTTTTAGAGAAACATGTCTAATTACTCCATCACTTTCATCTTCATTCTTCAACCCACATGCCAAGACTGTATTCCTGTGAGCTACATCATTTCAGAATTACAGCTGAGGATCAGAAGAAAACTCTTTAAAGGTAAGGGCCCGCACTGTATAAGAGGGAATGTTTACTGTGATAATCACTTAATCTGCATATGATTGGATGTGGTACAATTTTAGCATCTAGCTGCAAAACCCATTAGGGGTCCTATCCCCCATAAAGAGTTTTATTTACCATCCTATCCCCCAGAAAGAGTTTCATTTATCAAGACAGTTTCCTTTAAAACCTTGATAAGAATACGTAATTCTACAAACACCTCCCCAGTTAGGTAATGGACGTCAACAATAACAGCACAATTATCACTTTTGGCATTGTAATGTACAGCCATTTTCAAGGTAACAAATTATACACGACATTTTAACTGATCACTGTCGACATTTTAACTGATCACTGTAAGTGCTCCATATTTCATTGGTATAACCTTAAAGCCAATAAGAAAAGTTATGTTCTTGACAAAATCTGCATCTGGGGTAGTTTCAGGGACCATTCAAATGAGTAAATTGAGGGAGCAACAACATGCATTGGAGACGAATGAAAGATCTTGCTTACCATAATGAAAGTTGACAAAGCCGATGCACTGTACTAATACACCATACAAGAACGATAGCCAGGTACTTGAAGCGAATATGCTTTGGTCCTTTTTAGCAAAGGTTCACCGACGGCTTTCCAGCCTCGGTGTTTTTTCATCATATTTAATATTCAAATATAATATGCAAGTTAAATACAAATATTCAGTTGAAATGATCACAAATGATGAATTGTTTACAGTACACACATTTCTGGAAATCATTCTTGAGGGTACTGGCGGTCATAGAATTCAACAGCACGACGCACTTGATCATCATATTTCTGCAAAATGGTTATAACCTCTTTCCAGTTTCCTAAATCATTTTGAATAACATGACCTTGAAGTTCTTTAGCAATTCTTCCGAGATTGATTTCAGTTCCGATAAGCAAAATTCCCTCCACTAAAGACTGAACCATTGAAAAGAAATCCTTATTAGATAGTTTATTGTCAGAAAAGTTAAAGAAGAACTCATTGTTAGGTGCATCCGCGATATCCTTATCTTCCATTTTGTCCTTGGTAGTCACGTCTTCAGACTTTGTTTTCTGTAACTCTATATGGAATTTCAGTCGTTGTGCAATATCAGAGAGAGCAACAAGGTGTGTATTTGCATGCAAAATATCACTGCTAATTCTTTTCAAATGCTGCTCATGTTGTTCAACTTCTTTCTTCAAGGGTTCACTGATGCGACTACTTTTCTCACTCATTGTGTTCAGCAAACAATTTTATGCACTAAGAGAAAAAAAAAGGCTCAAAACAAAGGTTTTTCTATACGCAATAAAGTTTCCGACTCCTGGACAACCATACACCTACGTCCTACGGTAATAAGTAAACTACTAATGTCAAAACTTTCATATACTACAAGTAGAGAGATATGAAAAAGATTAAATTACAACAACAGGATACAGTTATCAAGTCGTACATTAAACAGATAAGCGGTTGTAACATTCTGTTGAACGTGATCTGTCTCTCCCTCTCTCTCTGATGTATATATGTATGTATGTATGTATGTGGATGTATGTATGTAGTAGTTATAGTATATATTATATATATTATGTTGATTAATATATATATATTAATAGCTATATAGATATTATATATATATATATATATATATATATATGCACACACATACACACACACACACACACACACACACACACACACACACACATATATATATATATATATATATATATATATATATATATATATATATACATACATACATACATATATCATAGTATCTGGTGGTGGCATATTAGAACCCAATTTTTCAGAAAGGCAAATAAAAAAAGAATTTTTTTTGCATTTAAATGCAATCGAACATGATAAAAAAAAAAACTACAAAACATTTAACTAGAATAGCAGGAAATCTTTTTAATAACAACTCTACCGTAACTGGCAAGACAAAGCCAAAGTAGCTTGGGTATAAGAGAGAGCAGAGCAGAACAGAACACTTCTTTCCACCTCAAGAATTCTACTCCAACGGTGACAATGTATTCATGAGTGCTTCAATTTGCAAACATGATGAACGAAAGCTTTAGGTTGAACATAAGAAATGATTTACAAGTTAGTGCATCAGTGCATCTGAATAAGTTTTAGGAAGTATGACTGCGTTTTTCTCAAGTGGAAGCCTAGCCTAAAGAATAGAGTAGACAACAGAATTTAAGCCAAAGGCCAAGCGCTGGGACCTATGAGGTCATTCAACGCTGAAATGTTAAGTGACAGTAAAAAGGTTTGAACGGCGTAACAGAAGAAAAACCTGCAGTTACGACTTCTAAACTCTATTGTACCTGGTAGCGTTGGACGCACTTAGTGCAGTTTGATGTTTATACCTGGCAATTGCACTATGAATCAATTGTTAGGAAAGGGTAGATGCTTTGATGATCGGTCTTTTTCTCACACAGTATTTTTAGATCTGCATTATTCATGGAACAGGCACATTTTTCACCCAAGCTTAGTGATTTTAACCATAGCCTACACATTTTAATCTGCAATTGTTTCAAACAGCTGCATGGTAATTTGATACGTAGTATGCAAGACTTGGATTGTCATTACTCTCTTAGTTGTATTGCTGTATACGCTCCCACCCCCAAACCCCGCCCATTAAACTCTGTGAGGTACAGGGGGTCAAACAATTTGCCTGTGGCAATGCACACACTGAATGATCTCAAATTTAATTTGTTTTTCTTTGATTGATCACTGTGAATTTATTTTTCATGGTATAAAGCTAGATGTGGTGTCACCTTGAATACTTCACACCTGTGTAGTATATTAAAAATATAATGCAAAAACTAAAAAAACAAACTCGCACGGAATCTGTCGTTCTAGCAGAGCAGAATCTCAAAAGACTGGAAAAAGGATGGTGACGTCATTCAGTAAACAGAACTAAAAGGGTAAAGAGATCAAAATCATATTCGAAGTCAAACAGTAGTCATCAACCAAAGATCTATCCTGAAAAGTTAAGGGCAAAACGAGTACTCATATATTTCTAACAGTGATAAAATCAGTGCAACCTGTTCTAGGTCATTTGTGCTTCCTTTACTGGAATACCGTTCTATGGCGTGGCTGTCAGCTTCTTTCAGAGACGTATCTCTTTCAGATAGTGGTTCGTGGTGGTAGGTTTCTGTTTCCTAATAGTAGCAGTTATGAATTGGACCATTGATGGACGGTCTCTTGTTTGTCACTTTTTCATAAGCTGTATTCCAACAGAGATAATTCATATTCACATTGATCCCTGATCCCCTTTACATGCTGAGAGCAACCAGATTCGCTGATCAGCAGTGACAATATGCGGTAAATGTGCCTCATTGTTGAAATTCTCAGTTCCACAAGTTCCTTATTCTTCACACCGTTGGACTGTGGACAGTGGAACAGCCTCCCAGAGGATGTCTTGCAATTTGAACTTCAGAAGTTCATCAAAGATGCAATGCATTATTACCTTAATACTATCCTCCTTGCATTTCAATACATTATTTATTCATTAATTAATTTGTTCTTAATAAGCGAGATCTCATCTTTCTGTATTTACCTTTACCTCCTCTTACTTCTTCTTGGTGAACACCATATTCTTTGGAAGCTTGAATTTCAAGTCAATGGCACCTGTGGGCTTGTTCCTTATGAATAGGTTTCGTCTTCTGAATAATAATAGTAAATGATGAAGCAAAACAATCTACGTAATTTAGCTACAGTAATTTTATAAATGAGTCCTGAATTCTGAAAAGAGTCAAAAGTAAGGCTGGTCACTGATAATTCATAGACACTATGGAATACTGTACTAACAAATTAAGAAACAGAAATAGAAGTATTGAAACGACTATCATAATGTTATGGGCAGTTGTGGGTTCTAATAAGTAACCAAATCCAAATGTAACAAAGATTTAAATGTAGCCTATACGATGCCCGGGAGCCAACTCGCATAGTTTATCTGTAGTACACATACAAGTGCAATAACACTTTATTTAACCTGAGGTTACAATGTCGGAGCATGAGCTAAACCTATGAAAGTAGCATGAATACTTCACTTTAAAAGGGTACATGTCAGGAAATGTTTTTAAACGTTTGATTAACACCGAGTTTCAGTAGTGTGATTTCATATTCTGAAATACAGTGAAATTATACATGCAGTTGTACTTTACATAACCAAACCGCCCACAATTAATGTGCATATGTTTACCACGGGAACAAAGAGTGACATTCACTCATAGTGGGGCAGATGAGTAATTTTTTAAAAGAATCGTGCAAATGATGATACAAGCATCAAATTTGGCATAATTGTTCTCCAAGGGATACTAATCAAATCTGCCCGATTGGCCAATTGAAAATCCAAAATGGCGGCCATTTTTTAAGAAATACTTGTAGTTGTCCAAATTGCATGATCTAAGTGTGGATTCCTATGTTTTATGCCTGCTGATGTATATTTTCTAGTTTATAACATGGTTCACATTGGTGACATCACTGCTGTGATGTCACCAATGTGCCTTTGGGTTTAGTGTCAGCTGAGTAGGAAATTTATGTTGGCATCATACTGCAACTACCTACTAGTATCCAAAATGCTGCCTAATCAACCCCAAATCAATTAGGCAGCCGCACCTGAATGGACAGGACGTGTCAAGTGCGGGAGAGCTGAACCAAGGATAACAGGGTTTTAGTTATCTGGATGGTGTACAGATTGCATGGGACTTATGACACCAGATTACAGCATGCAGCTTGTACAAACTGATGAAGAAGGCATATCATGATTTCTGCTCTGAAGAGTCTCGCACATCAGAAATAACCATTGAGGATTGGTGTGAAAAACGGAAGAAAGAGAGTCCGCAGTTCCAATTCTGGAGTCTGGTGCTGGACATGGAGCTCACGATATTCACCCTCATCTGCTCATTCAGAGAAGGAGACTTCAACTTGTACCGTGAAGCATTTTCAGAACTGGTGCCTTACTTCTTTGCAAATAACAATGTTAACTATGCTCATTGGATCACTATTTGCCTCCTAGATATGATGTCACTCGAACAACAACATCCAGATGTGGCCAAGGAGTTTCAAAATGGTAACTTCGTCATCCACAAGTCGAGAAGAGAGTTCTCTGGCATGGTGATTGATCAAGCGCACAAGCACAATAATACAGTGATCAAAGGTGACGGAGGAGCAATTGGGTTGACAGAAGACCCGTCAGCACTTTGTAGGTGGATGGTTGCTGGACCTGAAGTTAGTCGTCTACTAGCTGGATATGAGGCGATGTCTGGTATGTGTGATGCCATATACAGCAGCAGACACATAGTGCCCAGAAATCTTTCTTTGAAAAGGTGAAATCACTCTCTGCAGTGATGCAGGAGATGGGTAACCCATTCCAAGAAGAATCAGCAGAACTGATGGTGTAAGATACAAAGAACATTGCAGACCCAACTCCAGCTGAAATGGTAGCTACATATCACCGGCGAGGCAAAGAGTAGTTCCTAATCTTTCATTTACAAAAGGGCAAGAGGAGTAAGCTGAAAGTCTTTTCTATCATCCAATCAAGAAGAACCCTGCTTCATTCTTCAAACAAGAACAGGCTGAGGGAATTTCTGAGGCGAAAGTCCTAGAAGATGACTGTCAGTTACTCTCGCGACTGTTCACCTCAAGCCAGAACAGACAGTGCGACTTGCAAGAATTCTTCAAGCACGAGAATCAGTCATACCCTGCATCTCTCAGTGACAGCAGCAAGCTTCATACATGTCAGAAGTCACAGCTGGTTGAAATTCTTGAAGCACAAGTGAATGTCCCAGTGGGAGGACCAAAGGGAGATACAATCATCATTGACGGCTCAGCAATTATCAATGCCTCACCTCCACATACTTTAAAGACACTTAATGACTATGCCAAAGAAGACATCATCCCAAAGGTGGAATCCTATGATGCTCGTACAAGCAGGCGGACATAGTCTTTGATATATACAAGAAATCAAGTCTGAAATCAGAAACGAGGTCAAAAAGATGTGTGAAGCAGAAACAACAAGCACAGTCATCGTCACAAAAGCAGAAGATGCTATCAACAACACAGTGAAGTCTCTGGATGCTGTGTCCCCATGTTGTCACAAAGAAGCTGACAGTCGAATATCTGTTCACGCTGGGGATGCAACAACTGACGGGAGCAAGTCTATAATCATCAAGGCTAATGAAACAGATGTGCTAGTCATAGCAATATCTGTACTGTCATCCTTCCAGAAACTAGGTCTTCAGGAAATGTGGATTGCCTTTGGCCAAGGAGCCCATATGCGATAGATTCCAGTTCATGAGTTAGTTTCTGCAATTGGGCTTGAGAAAGCTAGAGGGGTCCCCTACTTTCACACATTCACTGGATGTGACATTGTGTCTGTCTCCGTGGGAAAGTGAAGAAATCTGCATGGCAGACTTGGAATGTATTTGATGATATTACTGAAACATTCATCAATCTCAGCCAGCATCTAACATTGATCCGTGACCTTGACATGCAGAGGCTGGAAAGATCCGTTGTCCTCATGTACGAAAGATCAAGCGCAGCCATTGGTGTGGACGAATCAAGACTAGATCTGTTTGCTGCAAGCAGAGGCTGTACAACTCAATTCCATTAACACAGGCAGCCCTCAGAGAACATGAAAAGCGTGCAGTCTATCAGGCTGGGATCATCTGGGGCCAGGCAACCCAGTGTAATCCACACATGAGCAGTCCAGCTGATTGGGGGTGGACACAGAAAGGAGAAGCAGTAAAACTTTACAAAGCTTGCGCGGCCTATGAAGCGCCAAAAAACACATGAAAAACGTATGTTTTGACCTAATTTTCGAAAGCATGCAGTTAAAGATTAGTATACATATATAAAACTATAGAAAAAGTAAGGGGGACCCTGTTGGGAACCGGGGTTTTTGGGTGGGGGAACACAGACAGAATAAAGGGCAAATGGAAGTAGTGTTTCCAGGCGTAATTTTCGTAAAACGGTAAGGGGGGACCCATTGGGAAACTGGGGATTTTGGGTGGGGGGAAACAGAGACGACAACAATTAACACTGGGAAATCCGCGAAAACGGCTGTGGGGCTGATCCCTTACTCTACATACAAACTGACACCGCTAGCCTAGGACGTTGCTTGCCTACCTAAGAAACATCCCTCATTTGGACATGGTTGGCCTAGGCTACGTATTACGTATATGTAAAGAAACTTAATTTTTCCTTGAATAAACTAACCCCTTACACTACAAACAAGAGATTACAACATTCCAGTAGTATACACGGATATTCCTACGGACACCGCTAGCCTAGAAAGTTGCTTGCCTACCTAAGAAACATCCCACATTCGGACATGGCTGGCCTAGGCTACATGTTACGTATATGTAAAGAAACTTAATTTTTCCTTGAATAAACTAACCCCTTACACTACAAACAAAAGACTACAACATTCCGGTAGTCTACACGGATATTCATACGGACACTGCTAGCCTAGGATGTTGCTTGCCTACCTAAGAAACATCCCCCATTCGGACATAGCTGGCCTAAGCTACATGGTCATATTTATTTTGGCTGAGTTAGTAGTTCGAACACATGGGCTGTTAGCCTATGCGGAGGTTCAGAGGTACGGACATGATGTGCGGCCCTGTCTACCACTTGCCAATAAGAACACTACATTTGTAAAGTTTTACCATTCGAACACATGGGCTATTAGCCTACAACATTCCACTAGTATACCTTTTTATCGATAATTTTTAACATCCATTGTTATACTTGTAAAAACTTAGTAATTCCTAGAATGCTGTGATTACTGTTTTGGCCGAGTTCACAGTTCGAACACATGGGCTGTTAGGGTAAGTGAATGTTCGGAAATGGTCACCGGCCCTGTCTTCCGCTTGCCAATAAGAACACTTGCCTGCTATTTACTACCTAAACGCTTTGACCCTTAACCAGGAAACATTTACCTTAACTTACAGACGTCAATTAACTTACCTATTGGGAGTCGTCAAATTCATGCTCGACGGGGGAAACGGGAGGTGGGTATAGGTTAGCGACCGCACACATGAACACGTGAAACCGGGCTTCGTACAGAGATGGTTCGCCAGGTACTTATCGAACGAGTCCTCCTTTCTGCCGTATTTAGGTACGTCAGCCCTAGCGTCGCTCCAGCAACGTTTGATGTTCTGGGTTGATGCCCCAGTTTCGGGATCCACAAAATTTTTTGAGTGGTTCACGGTTTCATGTGTGTAGCCTTCCAGTTGCAACTGGGAGTATGCTGCCCAACAGTCGCTGATGATCTTGGTTCCCGGTAATATCCACTTTCGTATTTGGGCAACTAACGTTTCCCGTGTACGGTCGGGTACGGGACCATAAACGTTTTTTTCCAATCACGTTCGAACCCGCCGAACATCCACACTCCTTCAATATACCTCCCTTCCGAATTTGTGTTTCCCGAACTTGGCTTCGTCTATTTCGACGATTTTGCCGGGACCACCTATTGGTGTACTACTATTTTCAATGTGATGTAGTACAACTTCCCGGCAAAAATTGTACCAATCGTTTACGGTACGTTCACATACACCAGCGGCACGTGCAACTTCTAACTAAGAAGAACTTGCTGTATCGAAATATGAACACTCTCGAACCACGTTCCAGTCAAGCCAGATACATTTAGATGGCAACGTGCTCGACGATCTTCCGAATTTTTTATTACTTTATCACACCGGAATTGATTGTTTTTTTGTCAATTTTACAATGTTAAGGCAACTCGGGCACCTATACATTAATTTCAACACCTTATGCCTTGCAAAAAAAGTCGAGGGTTGACTCCCGATCCCTAGAAATAACGGAGATATCGACAATAGTTAAATCACAACCGTTGCACAGATCCATTACGTTCGTGGGCTGATATCAAATGAACGAATTCAGGGGAATCTCGGCAAACCTAGCCGAATCGGGCTTAATCCTAGGCCTATGATTGGTTGGCCTGGATCAAATTTAAATTAGAGCATATGATAGGCCAATTAGAACGAGCCTGCGCATGCTCAGTAACCAGAACCTGGTCGGTGCATGCGCAAATGCCTTTGACCCAACCTCTGAAATGCCCCCGCCCGTAACGACGCAAGCGGCGATCGGAAGAACTATTGGAGAGCGACCTTTCGTGCCCCCATTAAGAAGTACAGGGGACTTTAGAAAAAATCCTGTCTGGTAACGAAATTGTGTGATAATGAAATTGTCCTATTTTGGTCGGTAAGTGTATCATCAGGTATAATTTAGAATGAAGAAGAAGTTATCTTCTATGGTGTTCTGCAGGTTACGCACTAGTTACCGAGATATAAGGCCGCGAAAGCTTTTTGGAGAAGCATGGCAGATACATTGGACACTACCACCGATTGCCGCAAGCTGTCAAGAATTGACAGTGTGCTTCTGTAAGAAGGTTTGCAAAGTAAGATGAAAGTGCTCTCAGGCAGAGCTTCCCTGTACATCACTCTGCAGCTGCACATGTCAACAGTAGCAGATCAAGAAACAGCAGCACGGTATGCATAACTTTGAAAATGTACTAGCCGGAACAAAACTTATGTAAAGAAAGACAAACATCTTGGTGGTCATCTTGAGAAATATGTCTCAGAGTGCTTTTTAAGCAGGAAAATATAGTTCAGCAGGCTTCAAAACATAGGAATCCACACTTAGATCATGCAAATCACACAACTACAAATATTTCTAATTCGGGTGGTTATTTTGGCAGCCATCTTGAAAATGGTGCCGCCATCTTGGATTTTCAGTTGGCGAATTGGGCAGATTTGATATGTATACCCTGCACGACACTTGTGCCAAATTTGATGCTTGTATCATCATTGGCACGATTTTTCTGTTATCTGCCCCACTTTCAGGCATAAATTTAACAATGTACTTTAAGATCATTACATTATATATGTGTACTGCACAATTAACACAAGAAAACAACTAGTAAATACTATAATGGCAAAAGCAAAAATTCACAAGCCTGATACAAGTTAAAATTTTTTTATTTATAAGTTGAGGAGCCTCCGTATCATTAATGCAGAATTTTTTAAAAATTACACAGTAAATTCTCCTACTGCCCTAACATTAATTCTAAGCTGAAATTTACTGAAACTTTACCTTACTATATAAATGAATGTGTATTATAAATCACAAAATATAACCACCTTAAAAACTAAATACCAAATCGTATTAACGGTGCCTACACTTCTAAATTAGTTGCATAAAAGAAATAGTGCTAAAGAGGACACATTTCACGGAGCGACACGGCTGAGCCCAGAAATTAATAATGACTTTATGAACTAATTTCATACATCTTAATGTTATACATAATTCACCATAACTTCACATAGATTATTATTATTATATTACAATAGATTAACCAGATCATTGAACTGATTGACGGCTCTCATATGGCTGGCCCAAAGGATTAATACGAAATGGAGTACCCAGTCTAAGCCACAGGCCAAGTATGCACTGGCACTAAATGATGAATGAAATATGAAATTTTAAAAATAAATATGCAAAAACGCATATGCTCCCACATTAGAACAATACACACATGAAATACATTTACTCAGGTTTCCATCTGCATAAAAAGAATAAAAAAAGAAAAAAATTACACAATACTAAGAATGATAGAAACCAGAATAATTTAAATTGTTAAAATTTGGATTCTTTAATTAATGTGGGACTTTTTATTTTCAGGATTACTTTTTATAATTTATCAATTAATTTACAGTTTCCCCATGAATATTTAAATTGGGAAAATTGAAAATGTTGCAGACTGATAAGTCGGTTGGTGAAATTTCACCAACTGACTTATTTCTAAAAGTTGAAAACATGTGTAATTGCTATCATCACTTTGCAATTTGAGCATTTGGGAGCTGGGTCATGTGGGCTCCTCATCAAGTGTCCATGTGTTAGAAGAGTTTGGCCTATTTGGAGACGTGTTAGAATTACTTGTGCATCTCTCTTTGGTATGATGAACTCCATTTTCTAACACCATTTTTATTTGCTTCAAGTTGTTACTTTCAGGTTCTTCATCCATTTATTTTGACATTTATTTACAGTACCTATTCTTATGTGTTACATAATAATTAAGAGGGATATTTACATTTGATCTTGTCATATGGGCCGCTTCTTTATTAATTATTACATGAGGTTTCTTTAATTATTTTCACGGCTGATGCTATTGCACATAACTCTGCTGTAAATACTGAGGCATTATCAGGTAGATAAACGGATAGGTTTTGTTTTGGGATACTGCAGCATATCCCACCCCGTATTATGTGTACATTACATGTGGACCTTTTCGGGTAACATGTTCTATTGAATGTTGTCTACGGTGTTCTGGGGGTATATGAGTAACTTTTTGATAAATATTTTAAGTGTGTGGAAATTCTTATTTTATTCATAGCTCAAGGAGGAGGTCATTTTACTATTGAAGCCAATTGCATATTTATATTCAGCGACTCAGTCTTTTAGGTCTGACAGATAAATATGGTGAGCGGCTGTTTAAAAATACATCTCTTAATTCAAATGAGTTTCTTTGCTAGAGAAACACTGGTTTAGATTCTCAGGGAACTCATCATTGTTACAAACTCTCTATGAGACAGTGGTAGTTCGACTAGTAAAGACGAGGTTGGTGATGATCCAAAAGCTCTTGAACATATTCCAATGCCTTCTATGTAAACTGGAGCCAACGTTTTCAGTGTTGTGTCTGATGCTGAGCCTTGTATTTCGCTTCCATAATCAATGATAAACAACACTGTTGCTTTATAAAAGTAGTGTTCAATACTTCTTTAATTAGATTTAATGCTCTTTAACTTTAAGATTTCATGTAAGTTAAGTAGGCTTCCCAATTCGAGTGAGTACCAAATACTAATCCTAAAAATTTTGCAGTTTGGCCAATTGGTATATGATTTCTGATTTTTAAGTCTATTTCCTCACCCTTTTTCCACCTTTATTTCTATAAAAAATGATTGTTGGAGTCTTGTTCATGGAAAATTTAAAGCCTACAGATGAGGCCCATTCACCTATTTCTATTATCAATGATTCGCTCTGCATGTTTTTTGCGAGATGCTGAATAATATATGATAAAATCATCCAGATACAGGTTACTTTTAATTCCAATTGGTAAATTATTAATACTAATATAATTTATTGTTAAAGCCAACAGTGTACCACTAAGGACGCTTCCTTGTGGAACACCACTTTCAAGTGGAATGTTCTTGACAAAGTATCAATTCTCACCGAAAACTACGACCTGTCAGAAAGTTTTGGATAAACCCAAGTAAATGTCCACGGATGTCATTTGTATATAAGTTTTTGATATTGCATATCTCCATGTAGTATTGTATGTCTTTTCGATATAAAAAAAACAAAAACAAAGACAGCTACATTTAGATGTAGTAGATGCTAAGGCATATTTACTTATTGCTGATACTGTTTTGTCAACATGCTGTAAACATAATATCATTGGTTCGCATTCTTTTAGTGATCTCTATATTATTTCTCCTAAATGTAATCTGGTTTGCAGACCATTTACATTCCATTGTATAATTACTGAAAATATTACATTAGTGTGTTTGTGTGTGTTTTTTTTTTTTTGCGCATTATCAGTTTACCATTTCCCTAAAATTTTATATACGAAATCTATATTTTCTTTATAACATATTGAGTGTCCAATGCACAAACGTCCCTTTTAGTTAGTGTTGAAACTAGTAGTTTCCTTATTTCTGTATTTTATGAAAATTTCGTATTATTGTTTGTTAAACTGTTTTTGGCCATGCTTCTGTTTTTGTTGTACAATTTAATGGAACATTCATTACATGTCGTTCCTTTTTCGTTTACTCTTGCTGCACCAAATATTGGTGATGGAGTAATATCTTCTCCTTTCACATAATCATCCTTGTCTATGGTTTCTTCCTCTACTATTACTTTGATGTTTTGGGTATCTGCTTCCATTGGTTTTATTATTGTATTTTAAGAGACAAAAGTATATTCTAATCACATTTTGGCTCAATTTCTTTCATAGGGTCATTTGTTTTTACTTTAACCTATATTTCTCTGATAATAGTTGGTTTTTTGGTCTTGAGTGTTCTTTCTAAATGCCTCTCTTTATCTTTAGCTTCCAGTTCATGACTATTTTCTTCTAATATTTCTATAGTAAACGTATTAACTTCTTGTGTTTCCACTTGACTTAATATCTCAAATGAATTTGAACAAATATTATCCATATAAGGATTTACATTCGTTTCATGGTTCCTTGCCATTTTAGCTTCTTCCTGTAATGTAGCTATTATTCTTTCAGATTTATCTATCAGGGTTGTGTTACTCTTACCTATTTCCATTTTCGCTTCATTATTTAATCTAATCATTGTAGAAAGGTAAGTTTCCTAGCGGGATCTTGCATTCCTCTAAATTTCAATTCCAATTTGGCCTCTTTTATAAGCATTCCTGTTCTCTCCTAAGTAATTTTAATGCTGTATTGTATATAATATACATAAATACCTTAGGCCTGGCATGGTGATATGGCCACAGTTCATGCATTTTTGTTTACAGCACATCCACTGTGTGGCATGTTCGTCATATCCACAATACGCACAAACGGATTTACTTCGGCAATTTTACCTTGTATGTCCACTGTAGTGGTTTTAGAACATACATTCACAGTTCTCTGTTTTGGCCAATAATTTTAATTTCTAAGGGTAATTCTTAGCCTTCAAATTTTACCTTTGCCATTCTCAATGTTTTCTATTACTACACCTACTGGCTATGTTGTATATTTCACAATCTTGCATGTCGTTGTACCTCTATTTTTAGGGAATTCAGTAATATATTCTTTTCTATGGGTTCTCCATTATTATCAGGAAGTAGTACTATGGTATCCTGCACACTATTCATACTGTCATGTTTTTTTATATGTACATACCTTCATATTATCAATGTTTTTTTATAGTAAGTAATTTTCTGATTTATTTTTTTGTGGTGGTTCTCTCAACCACATCTGGTTTTGTATTTGTCTGAATGACATTTCAGAAGTTAATGTCGATTCAACCGGAAATTTTATAATTTCAATGCCGATACTTTCTTGTCTGTTTCTAAGGTCAGGAACCTTGACCAACTTCCACTCCGAAAGAGGGAGTATAAGTTAGTCAAGGTTGGTTCAATACGATATTTACTTTTTTTTGTGGCTTATAAGGTTTGCTCTATACTGGAGCATAGGGTTCTAGTAAAATTACACTAGGATGTTTCTTAGATTTTTCCAAAGGTTGCCAGAGGAGGTTCCAGCAGTCATCAACTGTGCCGAGACGGAACCATCAAGGGCTCAGGGTACTTGAATCTTCATAGCTACTGCTCATAGAGATTAAAGTATAAAAAGTTAAATTAAACCTAAAAACCTTGAAATGGTATCAGCCTTTCATGGAGCTTTCTTCCACCAATGGGAGGAGTGAGAGAAGATTCCCAAATGTCAGCGTCCCTACCCTACCCCAAAGGGGATGACACAACACGATCAGAGTGGTCCAGGTGTAAGCCAAACCCACATGCTAGGACTGATGGTCTTATAAGAATACAATCATCCCCACCCTGATCCGGGGCCCCCTGGAATTTGTGGCCAAGCCCTAAAGAATATTTCCGCCCTTGAGCTCCAATTTGACCTCTCTCAAGTCCGAACATTATCGGGTAGTCCATAGTCCTACCACAGTTTCCACTATTTAGCCTCAGGTATAAATCCAGTCCAAGCTATGATATCTTTCCTATTCATCTGGTCCAATAAATTTTAGCAAAAGTGGAAAATTCCGCACAAAAACGAATCCAAACAAATATATAATGATATATGGGACTCTTGGACTCAAACCCTGGAACAAATTCCTGGGGTTTCACATAGAAAATGAACTAGTTGCTCATATTGAAAGGTGTTACTTCAAACTATTCTCATTTGTGAAATTGGCTATAAGAAAAAGGCTTTGAACGGGATGTGCTACTGTGGCAGGTCTCAAAAGATTTCTTCTTTTAATAAAATTACTAATGGATGTTCAATTTGCTTATGTAATGACACACAAATAAAAGTTAAACAAAAATGTTTTCTAATAGTTTAGAGAAATAAGTTATAATTTCTGGGCTCAGTTCGTGTCGCTGCGCGAAATATCCTTTAATCCATTATTTCTAAGGTAAATGTACTAACACATACCAGAGAATAAATAAAATAAAGAAAAGGTCAGTACTACTGACTCGCTCACCCTCCAAGAGGGTGTCGGTATGAACACTATGGCGAGTGAGACCACTACCACGAACCACTTGCCAATAGAAATCTCCTACTACAAAATCCCCACTAGAGGGGAGCCGACCCACAGCGTGGGCAGCAACTACTACTACTCCATCCCATGCTGCCGACTGCTGCGCCTCTGGTGGCCATCCTTTTCAGTTAGCGCACCGCGTACACACGTGCCCTTTTTTGCTCTGTGTTTTTTGTGCCCCTATCTTGGATTTTACTAATTATGGAGCGTGCAGCCATCGCAGCAGCTAAGTTAAGTAATCAGTTGTTATTGCTATTGGGTTTTTTCCGGCCTTGAGTCAGTATTTGCCGTTTTTTAGGTATAAATACGGGCTCTTGGTCGGAAGCATGGCAGCATGGTTCTGCCTCGTGGCGGGTTCGTTCTTGGTCTTCCATACCTAGAACCTTCCCTTATTTCCTTACGCTCTATTGTTAGTTATCTATTTTATGTTAGGGGTCCAGCCTACTGGGTTTATGTCATGCATGCATGTCTTCTTTACCTTGCGTAGGCATCTTCCATCCAGACCCTAGCCACAGCTCTTAGTATCGGCCCCGGCTAGCTTTGAGTGGTAGACTTTCTTTCGGGTTAGTCGTACACTCCTGGATTTTTTCTCCTACTGATTTATTTTCTTACTTTACGTTAAGTGATTTTTGATTATTTTATATTTTAGGTTAGCCTACGGCGTCTGGCATTTCACGTAGCCTAGGTTCCGTATTGCATTGGTCTCCACCATTTATTGCTTCCGCTCATCAGTTCGGTTGCTTCTGTATAGCATCTCACTGATTAGTTGGTTGCTTTAACCTAGGCTATGTTGTTTCATTGTATTCGCATGTTTACCGCTCCGTGGTCACCATGTGATCACGGAGCAGCCAGGCGCCTGTCCAGTCACCTTACCCTCCTCCCGCTCTTCCATAGGGCCGGGGGGGGGGGGGGGGGGTTAGGTCTGTCCTCGCTCGATCCACATACCCGTGCCTGCCTCCCTCTCTTCCCTAGGCGGAGGGAGTAGGGGGGGCTGGACAGACCCAGTCCTCTGGACCTGACCGTTCTCTGGCTTCACGGCGCGCTCGGGATGACTAAGTGGGGGGACTGGCCTTCCCCCCTCCGTCGTTACTCCGTCGCTCCGTTGCTAGCTCGAGTCTGTTTCGCCCTCTCGCTCTTTCCCGGCTTACTGGTGCTCTTTAATTTACCGGAGCTCCGGCATTCACGTGGAAAGGTGCTAGTTTCACCCTTGCGGGCGGACTGCAGGCTTTACAGTTGGTCTTTCCTAACCACCCCGGTCTCGCTGATATCGCGACACGAACACCGCCGCGCACCGGATTTATTCCGGTACGTTCTAGGGCTTTAGGTTTAAGTGTTTAGTATTTAATTTAAACTATACTGTAGTAAGTTTAATTTAAGCTACCTTAAGCCAAATCCCTCCGTTACCTACGTTATCACACCGGATCTCTCCGGGGTTACTAGCCTATTCAGGCGGTAAGGGAGGGGTTATGCCCAAAATTTTTTCGCGCTCCGGCATGCAGCGGAGTTCTTTTAGCCTTCTAGCCTGTAAGTGATATCTTTTACGATGCTCATGTATCTTTTCACTTACAGACCACCAACTGTGAGCATCCAGGATGCAATGCCATGCTCCGAGGACCCCTGTGGCATGAAGTCTGCAGATCCCATGCTCCATGCGCGACTCCGCACGGGAATCTACAAGTCTGGTTCCACGAGACCTGCACCATTTGCTACGATCTGGTGAGCCAGCTCTTGGACGGGTAAGTATTCCCAACTTCCGTTCGCTAATCCCTACAAGGTTATAGTTCATTAAGTTTAATTTTATCTCTTATTTTAAACTTAAGCTTGTTTTATATGGGATCTCGCATCCCCTATGTTTTTAGACTAAGCCTATTACTTAAGTTTTAATCTTAAGTTTAAACTTAAAACTAACAAATACCCTCTCTTCCAGGCTCCCGCCGTTAGAGACACCGCCCTGGCAACCCTGAGGGCTTGGGTCGGCGGTTTCGGCAAGAACGCCGCCCAAGGGACAGCCCTACATTCTGGAGAAGAGGTTGGCTGTCCTAATCTTCCCCGGCGGCAAGTCAACGGGTTACGTCGACCCGGCAGAGGCAGCCCCGACTATGGTGGCGATTCAGCAACAGCTCGCCGCTTCGTTGAATGAACCAGGCCAAGATATCTCGTCGGAAGTCGCGACACTTGATCTGAATATTGAACCAATGGTAGGTGTTGACGACCTGTTGGTCGAGGTAGGTACGTTGGACGCCCAAGGGCTTCCCTTGGGCGCCACTGGGTCTTCTACTCCTGCTAACTCTCCAGCTTCCTTCCAAGGCTTTACAGGGAGCTGAGCTCCTTTATACTTCTCCTGATGCTTCCGTAAGACCTAAGGTCAAGGGACAGACGGTTGTGAAAACCCTAAGCAAGACGTCGTCGTCGTCCAAAAAGACTTCGTCGGCGTCAACATCTCGCAAGTCTCCGGCTACGAACCCCGGAGCAGAGAGGTCTAGAGCTTCTGGGTCCGGCTCCAAATCCTCAAGGAGCAGGTCTTCCAAGGAGAGACCACATACTACTCCGGCGGAGTCAGCCGTTTCTCCTCTCCCCTTGGTACCTGTTCAGAGTTACCCAACCACCTCCGCAGCAGCTCCGGCTTTGGATCCCAATGCTGGTCTGTTGCAACACATGGGGGATTTGGTCGGTTCTCTCAAAAACAGTATGGAGCAGATGTTCTCCCGGTTGTCCGACAGGATCACCTCCCAGGATAACATCATCGCCGAACTTAGCCAGGCTCCTCTAGCTACTCCCCCACCTTTTGGCACAGGTATGGCTCGCTTCCACCTCATGACTCTCTGCCTCCGTTCTCTATGAATAACCCCTGGAGGGTGGCGTCATACGCCCCCTTCCAGGACGGGCCTTATTTCAATTCCGGAGTGTGGTACTCGAAGGATTGAGGACTTCGAGTTCTACCCGGAGGGTCTACAGCCACCGTTCATTGGCTACGCCAGACTCACTGACGCAGCCATGACTAGAGATGACAAGGTCCCTAAAGAGACAGTCCTCTACTCACGTGACCAGGCTCAAAGAGAATGGCTCAGGTGTTTAGAGGACATGGATTGTTCAAACACGAAGATTCAACCTTTTAAGAGTCCCTTCACCATTTTCACAATGGAAGAGGGAACTCCGCTTCCCTTCCTTACCAAAATAGCTACGGTCACTATCCCAGCGGCCCACAGAAGGGGGAGTCGTTACCACAGCTAAAGGAAGCAGACCCCACATCTCCTTTGCTCCCCTCTCGGAGAATTGTGGGAAGATCTGCCCAACACTTTTTTCGGCGGGCAAACTCAAACCAGACTGTGCTATGGATCAGTTTGGTGAGAAGCTGCCTAGACTTCCGGACAGCCTCATTCAGGCGGAGTTTGAGGCCAAGACTAGGCTAGCCAGGTCCATTAACACCATGGCCATGACGGAAGTGGCTACCATTTCTTACGGTTTCCGAGCCACTCTTTAAGCTTCTCACCAAGTCACTGACACAAACGGTTCAGTCTGACATGTTTGAGTTCGCCACAGCCAGAACGAACTGTCGGAAGCATGTCCTCCAGGAAGCAACTATTCGGCATGAACCGAATAAGTGCTTTCATCCAACCATCTGGGGAGAGCAGACCTCTTCCCCGATGCAATGGTAAAGGAGGTCCAGGCGGAAGCTACAAGGCTTAACCAAAGCCTTAAGGATCGTTGGGGTCTCACTGCAAAGAGACGCCAAGACCAGGCAGCAAGGGGTAAGGCTCAGAGGAAACCCAGACTTTCCAGCCTTACCAAAAGAAACAACAACGCTTCGCCCAGCCTGTTTCGGCTGTTCCGTTGGTGCAGGCGGCCCAACCCTCTACCTCCAAGGCTCAATCACAGCCTATCTACGTATTTGATTTCCCCCCAGCCTCAACCTTCCACCTCTTACGCTGTCTCCCCAGCCTTCAACCAAGTGTTCGAAGGCCAGGCCTTTCAGCAGTATGACCGCTCGGGTAGGGGAGGCAGAGGTAAGCGATCCTTTCGTCAGAGAGGATCAGGAAGGTCCCTTAATAGGGGAAAACACTTCCGGGGAGGCCGCGGAGGTTACCAGCAGCAATGAGAACTTGAAGGTAGGAGGGAGGCTGTTTCTCTTCCGGCACCGGTGGGGATTCAGCAACAAATGGCACAAAGTATTGTGTCGAAAGGCCTGGGTTGGAGTTGGGTTGCGAATCCGCCCCCACCCAGACCTTTCCTTCAACTTCCATCAAAAGAATTGACGGAGTATGCGGAGGACCTCCTTCAGAAAGGAGCAATAGCGAGAGTCAACAGATTAAAATTTCAAGGGCGCTTGTTCAGCGTTCCAAAGAAAGGCTCACAAAAAAGAAGGGTAATCTTAGACTTATCCCGTTTAAACTTGGCCATTCGCTGCGACAAGTTCAAAATGCTCACCATCTCGCAGGTGCGGACCTTACTTCCCCGTGGGGCCGTCACCACCTCTATCGATCTTACAGACGCATATCATATCCCTATTGCAAGACACTTTCGCCCTATCTGGGCTTCAAGATAGGAGATCAAGAATTCTCCTTCAAGGTAGTTCCCTTCGGTCTGAACGTGGCACCAGGGTGTTCACGAAGTTGGCGGAAGTGGTCGTCCAACAACTGAGGGCGCAGGGGATCATGGTAGTAGCGTATTTCGACAATTGGTTAATTTGGGCTCCAACAGTCGAGGAATGTCGCAAAGCCACACTGAAAGTAATCCAGTTCCTGGAATATCTAGGGTTCAAGATAAACAGGACAAAATCAAGACTCACTCCGGAGTCAAACTTTCAGTGGCTGGGCATTCAATGGAATCTATCCTCCCATACTCTGTCGATTCCATCAGCCAAGAGAAAAGAAATAGCGAAGTCAGTAAAGCATTTCTAGGACACAAACTTGCTTCAAGGAGAAGCCAGGAAAGAATCCTGGGTTCACTCCAATTTGCATCAGTGACAAACATCTTGATGAAAGCCAAACTGAAAGACCTAACCAGAATCTGGCGCTCACGAGCAAATGTCAGGTCCAGGGACAAGTTATCATCAGTCCGCACAGATTCTGCAGAATCGTCTACGCCCTTGGGCAAAAGTCAAGAACCTGTCAATATCAGTACCACCCTTCAGTTTCCTCCTCCGGGGATTACCATCCACACGGACGCTCATTAAGCGGCTGGGGAGGATATTCTCAGTTCAGAAGGTTCAAGGAACCTGGTCACCCCAGTTCCGCCAGCTTCACATAAATGTACTAGAAGCAATGGCAGTGTTCTTGACTCTAAAAAAGGTTACGTCCGCCAAAGAACTCCCACATAAAGCTAGTTTTAGACAGCGCAGTGGTAGTCCATCTGAATCATGTCATGGTAGCCATCTTCTCCCTGGCGGACAAGTTCAGTTGGCACCTCTCCTCCACCCATATAGCTGGAGTGAGAAACGTCATAGCAGATGCTCTATCCCGATCAGTTCTCTGGAGTCGGAAATGGTCACTGGACAACAGTTCGTTCCAATGGATTCTCCGGAGGGTCCAGGTCTACAAGTGGATCTATTCGCATCCCAAGCGAAAACCACAAACTCCCATGTTATGTGGCCCCCAACCTGGACCCTCTGGCCTATGCCACGGACGCCCTGTCCACCAGACTGGAACAACTGGGAGAAGATTTATGTCTTTCCTCCAGTGAATCTTCTCCTGAAGGTACTGAACAAACTCAGGACGTTCAAGGGTCAAGTAGCTCTAGTAGCCCCAGACTGGCCGAAGAGCAATTGGTACCCTCTGATTCTGGAACTGGGTCTTCGTCCTCTTCGAATTCCCAATCCCAGGCTCTCCCAGTCAGTACAAACGAAGACTGTGTTCGCTTCCTCAGGAATTCTCAAAACCCTAACTTTATGGACTTCATGAAGTTTGCGGCTAAAAGAGATGCGAATATTGATCCTCGAAATATTCTTTTCTTGGAATCTGATAAGAGAGATTCAACTTTGTTTGAGACAGTATGATGCTGCAGTAAAAAAGTGGTTCAAAAAGTTGGCAACCTTCCTGAGAGAATCAGATATTAGAATCATGACAATCAATTCAGCTATATCCTTTTTCAGATCTTTATTTGAAAAAGGCTTAGCAGCTAGCACTATTACGCCAAAAAGTCAGCCTTGAAAAAGATTTTTCAACTCGGGTTCAGCATAGACTTGACAGACTCTTACTTCTCGTCTATTCCCAAGGCTTGTGCTAGACTTAGACCTTCAGTGAGGCCTACGTCAGTATCGTGGGTTCTTAAACGATGTTCTAAAGCTGGCTTCAGAAACAGATAATACGACATGTTCATTTATAATGCTCTTAAGAAAAACTCTATTTTTATTAAGCTTGGCTCAGGAGCTAGAATTTCAGAACTGTCGGCGTTATCCAGAGATCCGAATCATATAGAGTTTCTTCCCACAGGGGAAGTTCTACTTTCTCCGGAACGTAGTTTTATAGCAAAGAATGAGGATCCTTTGATGAGGTGGGAACCGTGGAAGGTTGTACCCCTTCCACAAGATGTTTCTCTTTGTCCAGTAATCGACCTTACGAGCCTTTCTGTCCAGGACATCCTCATCCTCTTCGGGTCCTCTCTTTATGAGAGAAAAAGGTGGTACTTTATCTATTAAAGGTATCAGGCAACAGATCCTGTACTTTATTAAGCAAGCCAACCCTGATTCCTTCCCTAAAGCACATGATGTCAGGGCAGTTGCCACCTCAATTAACTATTTCCAACACATGAATTTCGATGATTTAAAGAAGTATACTGGATGGAAATCGCCGACAGTATTTAAGCGTCATTACTTAAAGTCCTTGGAAGCTCTGAAATTTTCAGCAGTTGCGGCGGGTAACATAGTTTCCCCCGACTCTGCTTAATCTTTAGTAGAAGATCCAGTTCTCCTTTCTACCTATCTCACCCAACAGTTTGTCTATACCTACCATGTTCATCTACGTTTACCTTGAGTCTTAGCTGCTCTTATGATGGTACAGTGGGTGCCCCTTATTTTTTGCTAGGGTCACTCACAATTGATTGTATATAATGATCTCTATGATGTGGTCCCCTTATTTTATGCTAGGGTGACACATCTTATTTACAATGGTTACGGGTTTTTGTATACTAAGTCATATACATTTGTTTATTATATTATTATCGAAGTTTGTTCTAATTCAATTTATTATTATAATTGCTTTAATTACTTTGTACATATTAACTATACACAGATGTTAAGCTCAACATATATTCCATGTAAGCCCTGTACATATATGTTAACTTTAAGTTAATTTTAAGGAATATTTCTATTCTGTATCATTGTGTATATGTATATTTCTTAGCAATTATATTTCTTTATTTTATTTTATGTTTTATTGAGACCCTTTTTTATCTGTTTTATTTGTTTCTTTACAATCTTGTGCTATTTCTCTGGTACGATTTCGCGCAGCGACACAAACTGAGCCCAGAAAAGGGATTTTGACGTAAGGAAAAATCTATTTCTGGGCGATTGGTTCGTGTCGCCAGCGAAATCCCACCCTACCCATCCCAGCGCTCAAGATTGTCTGCTAACTTCAGGATGGCCACCAGAGGCGCAGCAGTCGGCAGCATGGGATGGAGTAGTAGTATTGCTGCCCCAGCTGTGGGTCGGCTCCCCTCTAGTGGGGATTTTGTAGTAGGAGATTTCTATTGGCAAGTGGTTCGTGGTTAGTGGTCTCCACTCGCCATAGTGTTCATACCGACACCCTCTTGGAGGGTGAGCGAGTCAGTAGTACTGACCTTTTCTTTATTTTATTTATTCTCTGGTATGTGTTAGTACATTTACCTTAGAAATAATGGATTAAAGGATATTTCGCTGGCGACACGAACCAATCGCCCAGAAATAGATTTTTCCTTACGTCAAAATCCCTTTTTTCAACTCATACATTCTACAACCCTTGTTAAATTAAAAAGTCATAACCATATTAAAATTTTGTAAAGCAGTACAGTATCAATAAAGCATAATTCCATTTTGACACAGAACATCCCATATTCCTCTTGAGAATGTCCACTTTTCAGATAACGAAACTTACCATTGGCAATTCTTCTTCATATGAAAGCTACTCGATGAAACACAAACCAAAAACCTATTTTCATTATGTAACAAAATTCATAGGAGAAAAATGAATACAAAGTCAGTCAGTGGGAAACAAAAGGGTATTGACATTGAATATATGTATATCCAATGGTCTTGTGATTAGAATGGCAACAGGAAATCCTTAACAAAAACCATAAACAAATTCTCTTTTATAAAACTGAAGCCTTGATTGTGTCTTCAGCCTGACTACACCAGTGAACTTAAGTTATTCTCATGCTGCAATATTAACTAAACCAGTGAGTAAGTCC
>NC_087212.1:77695126-77697626 GCF_015104395.2 Macrobrachium nipponense | reverse complement strand
TCTATCACCACCAACCTATGTTGTTTAACACACTTCTCTCAGGATCACTTTGCAGTTCGTTGCATTGGTTTTGTTGACTCCTCTAACCAGGATGAAATCTATTTGGCTGTGTACTTCACCATTTACATAAGTCATCAAGTTCTGGGGTGTGTTCTCTCGCCTATACTAGGAGGCCAGACACCATCCCCCTCCCCATCCATTATCATTATCCATTAAGTTGAGGCACCAGTATCAGCATCATGCCCATATGACATGGTAAATAAGACATCAGGTACTAATCCCGAGTTCATTTGTTGTTGTTTATCTGTTTGCTTAATCAAAATCACCATTTAGATAACTAAAAAAAATGAATAAATACACCCTAACAAGGCAACCTATATTCAGTATTAATAAATAGCACCTGATACTCTGTCTAATTTTACTTGGGTGAGAAATTTCTGACTGAAAAAAAGCACTGGTCGTCTGACTTGATTTCAAAAGGTTTCCACACACAAACATCCAAACAGTGCTTTTAACTTTTTCCTGCAAGACATTTTGCTTTTATATCTACAATGATATACAAAAATTTCCACATTCTGGCATACACCTGCTGGTTTAGCTACAACGAATCTTTAAACCAAGCGGGTTCAGAATTTCAGCTGTATGCAAACAAATTAGGTTCTTCCTCTTCCCACCCAGGTAGGCATTCTCGAAAATTCCTCTCTAATTCAAGCTCTCGGGGAAGACAAGTTCATGATGGCTCTACTCTTTCTATATTGTAGTACGCCTTTTCTTTACAGATATAAACTACTTTCCTTATATGTAACTACTTCAATGACTCCAAGTTCTACATAGATATGACTACAGGAAAAACCTAAAACTTGCTCCCCAGGGAGTGACTGATCATGCTTCAAAAGCCTTGATTAACATTACCTTCTTTGAGAGGAATATAAAAGAATACACTAATCATGGCCAACTTGGCAATGGTATTCCTACTTATTACCTTCGGAACCCAACCAAAAAAAGTCACTTCAAATAGCTTAACTATCAGTAACTGTTTACATAACCCATCTGTAGTTTTTATAATTGGTGCTGTGCCTTTTCGCAAAGACTACTCTCAAATTCTAACTGATCTATGGGAAAATGATCATGTGCCAAATTCTACCATAGCATATCTAAATCACTTACCTGTCCTGATATAAAGACTATGAGTTTGAAATAGTGTGACATTTTTATACAAATGTCAGTCAACGATAACAAAACAAAATTAGCTTCTAAGAAGTAAAACAGATCTTACACTGCAAATAAGGATACTCAATTTAATATTAAAACAAGACTAGCAATAATGATTAAGACAACTTGATATGAAAATCCTTCCTTTACAAAATAGGTCATTTCCATATTGAAGTTCTGAAAACAATTGTCTTTGGATACCTTTAATCAGCTGATTTCAAAACAAATTCTAGCATTCAATCTACATAATTGACTAGGGTGGAAGTGGGTGTAGTGGTAACAGCATAAGCCCACCTCTGGATTTTCCGATTCTGTAGAGATGGTCATCTGACTCTTCATCAGGGAATAGAGCTTAACATAAGGGGCTTTTATTTTCTGCGAGTTGTTCGATGTGAGTTGTTGGGTGGAATCAAATTGGCAGCATGGAAAGATTCATAAACAATTTAGTTGCTGAATACCTTACAGTACAGATCATGGGAAAACAACAAAAATATACTCATGCAATTTTCCAGTAAATTTGCATCACCAAGGGGCTCCACAGTAAGTAGGTTTATGCTGGGATATTGAAAGCTGTGAAAGGAGTAAATATTTACGGCATTTTTAGGCTCAATGATGATACAATATGATTATACCAAATGACCTAAATAACAGCCAATAACGGATCTGAAGACATGATACTGCATGTAGTAGTATTCTGTACATCACAATTTGGAAAATATGATGAAGAGAAATTTTGAAGCCATGAAATGCCTTTTGCCAAAAAGCTTCAGTCAATGTTGCAAAAGCATATGAATTAGCAAAAGAAATTTTACAAAGAGACAAACATTTTATATAATAATAAATAAAGAGCAAAATGCTACACCTAAAGAAATTAGACAAATCCGAGGAAACATCACAATACTTATGAAAGTCCTGGATGATAATCTACAGACTGGAGTGTAAGATCTAAACTACTCGATTCTACTAAAGATATGTTGTAAAACAATCTTACTTAAATCACACATTGTACATGTAAACAAAATGTATTTAACTACAATAGTTTTTCCCTGAAAAGAATGTCATCCTAAGGTGCTACCCTTCCAATTTTCAGCAACACCTATTTGGGAGGAGACAGGTAGACCCATACACTACCCAGTGAATGCTCAAGGGGTTTGCAAGCTCAAAGATGGAGAACTTGAGAAGGGATAATGATTGTAAAATCAGGATAACTTTGAGATGGAACAGCAAAATTGTTAGTTAAGGACTGCATGGGTATGATTGTGTGTGGCAGTTGAGAAAATTGTGACAG
>NC_087212.1:77687626-77690126 GCF_015104395.2 Macrobrachium nipponense | reverse complement strand
GCCACAGAACTTTATTCAAGATTCTGGCTAAATCACAGCTTCAGACAGTCCAAGCTGATGCTTTTGACTTCTTCCTAGCTAAGAAGGAACTGCCGAAGCATGTCTTGCAGGAGGCAACTATCAGGCATGAGCCTAATAGACTTTTAGCTTCCAGCATGTGGGGTGCGGACTCTTCCAGAAGGCCTCTGTGAATGAGGTGCAACCCAAGAGGCTGCTAGGCTTAAACCCGAGCCTTAGAGCCAGAATGGGCATCTCTTCCAAGAGGAAACAAGAGACCGCCCCTGCTGCTGGTAAGAAGCTAAAGAAGACAGGAAGAAGGTTCCAGCCTTACCAGAAGCAACAGCAGCAACCAGCAATTTGTTCAGGCCATCCCAGTTACACAAACAGGGACAGCCGTCTACTTCGAAGCAGACGCAACCCATTCTCCCCTTGTCCTCCTCAGAGTCACAATCCCTCCACCTCTTACGCAGTCTCGCCGGCCTTCAATTCAATGTACGAAAGCCAGGCCTACCCTACCTTTAATAGGTTCTCTAGGGGTAGGCAGGGGGGCAAGGGCCACTTTCCGCCAACGTGGCACAGGAAGAGCTGCAAGAGGTAAACACTTCAGAGGAGGGCGCGGAGATCAACCCGCCCAACAACAGTGAGGCTCCCAGGTAGGAGGGAGGCTGTTCCTCTTCCGTCACAGGTGGGGGTTCAGCAAATGGGCACAGAGCATCGTGTCCAAAGGATTGGGTTGGAGTTGGATCAAAGATCCTCCTCCAATCAAATCATTCTATCAGGACCATCAAGGAATTGACAGATTATGCGGAGGAACTCCTTCAGAAAAGAGCTATTGCGAGAGTCAAGCATCTAAAATTTCAAGGTCGCTTATTCAGCGTGCCAAAGAAAGGCTCAACAAAAAGAAGGGTAATCTTAGACTTGTCAAAGCTAAACTCTTTTCATTCGTTGCGACAAGTTCAAAATGCTCACCATCTCGCAGGTACGGACCTTACTTCCCCGTGGGGCCGTCACAACCTCCATCGATCTTACAGACGCGACTATCATATCCCTATAGCCAGACACTTCCCGTCCATTCCTAGGCTTCAAACTTGGAAATCAGACTTTCTCATTCAAAGTGATGCCCTTCGGTCTGAATGTAGCCCCCAGGGTATTCACGAAAGTAGCAGAAGTGGTAGTTTCAACAGTTGAGAACTCAAGGGATAATGGTAGCAGCATACCTCGACGATTGGTTGATCTGGGCACCAACGGTCGAGGAATGTCTCAAAGCCACGAAGAAGGTAGTTCAATTTCTGGAACATCTGGGTTCCAGATAAACAAAACGAAATCCAGACTCACTCCGGAGTCTCGTTTTCAGTGGCTAGGAATCCAATGGGATTTGTCTTCCCACAATCTGTCAATTCCGGTGGTCAAAAGAAAAGAAATAGCCAAGTCTGTGAAACAATTTCTCAATGCAAAACAAACATCAAGGAGAAACCAGGAAAGAATCCTAGGTTCTCTTAGTTTGCCTCAGTGACAGACATCCTCCTGAAAGCAAGGCTGAAAGATATAAACCGAGTTTGGCGATCGAGAGCAAACGTCAAATCTGAGACAAGTTGTCAGTAATTCCACAGATCCTTCGCAATCAGCTCCGTCCATGGACAAAAGTGAAGAATCTTTGCCAAATTAGTTACCCCTTCAATATCCCCTTCCAGTGTTAACCATTCACACAGATGCCTCCCTGTCCGGATGGGGGGGGGATATTCTCAATTCAAACAAGTTCAGGGGACTTGGTCAGTTCAGTTCCGCCAGCTTCACATAAACGTCCTGGAAGCAATGGCAGTATTTCTTACCCTGAAGAGACTCCTTCCCCCGAAGAAGTCTCATCTAAGACTAGTTTTTGGACAGTGCAGTGGTAGTACATTGCATCAACAGAGGAGGGTCCAAATCCAAAACACGTGAATCAATGTCATGATAGCCATCTTGCGCTAGCAGACAACACAGATGGCACCAGTCCGCCACTCACATGGCGGCGGGGGTAAGAAATGTGATAGCAGACGCTTTGTCCCGGTCAGTCCCTCTGGAATCAGAATGGTCCCTGGACGACGGGTCATTCCAGTGGATATGCCGGAGAGTCCCAGGTCTCCAAGTAGATCTCTTCGCCTCACAAGCGAACCACAAGCTCCCTTGCTATGTGACCCCCAACCTGGACCCTCTGGCTTATGCCATGGACGCCCTGTCGTTAGATTGGAATCAATGGAGGAAAATTTATGTTTTTCCTCCAGTGAATCTTCTTTTGAAAGTCTTAAGCAAGCTGAGGACTTTCAAGGGACTAGTAAGCTCTGATTGCTCCAGACTGGCCAAAAAGCAACTGGTATCCTCTGCTTCTGGAATTGGGTCTCCGACCTCAACGGATTCCCAATCCCAAGCTGTCGCAATCAGTACAAATGAGGACTGTGTTCGCTTCCTCAGGAATTCTTCAGACCCTAACTTTATGGACTTCATAAAGTTTGCGGCTAAAAAA
>NC_087212.1:77582300-77684800 GCF_015104395.2 Macrobrachium nipponense | reverse complement strand
CTGGAACCCAACAAAATTCAATATTAAAACCCCTCCGCTTAGCTAACTAAAAATAACCATTCCAGAATACTTAAAACTACTGGATGTTTGGAATAAAAATCTTTCAGTGACTCTAGAGCGCTTCTAGAGTCACAGTACACAATAAATTCTTATCATTACTTTTTAAAACTTCTTTGACAGTATTTAAAATTCCATATAATTCTGCAGTAAATGCAGATGCATTACTTGAAAGCCTTCCACTACGCTCAAAGGACGGAAAAAACTATGCCAAAAACCAGTGCCTGCACTGGTTTTGGATCCATCAGTAAAAACTGGGGATAAAATTGTCATGTTGTGACATATGATCTAAAAAGGTATAACGTAATATTTTATCAGAGACATTCTTTTTTGGTTGATTGAAGTAGTTACAAAACTCTACTGCTGGGAATTTCCAAGGGGGAGTTACAGATGCCTTGACCGGTAGTACAACATTTGTCTGGAATGTTCAGGTCTTGGAGGGTTGATTTCAGTCTGAAGGCATATGGACGTGGCATCTTTGGATGACTTTCATAAAAGCTATCAAATCTTCCATTTCTT
The DNA here is from genome assembly GCF_015104395.2 of Macrobrachium nipponense. Taxonomy (NCBI): domain Eukaryota; kingdom Metazoa; phylum Arthropoda; class Malacostraca; order Decapoda; family Palaemonidae; genus Macrobrachium; species Macrobrachium nipponense. The sequence goes on along the minus strand of NC_087212.1, from coordinate 77,684,224 downwards.
AGCGACTGGCATACTAGGGATCCTGGAAGTCTTTGGAATCTGAACCAGCTTCGAGCCAGAAGAGTCTGGTAATGTAAGGCTAGGGGCATTTCCCAGCATCTACTAACATACTCTCTATAGGGGAAGTCCTAAAAGCTCCAGTAGCAATCCTAATTCCAGTATGGTGAATGGAGTCTAAAATCTTGAGGCGACTTGGGGTAGCCGAGGTGTAAACTTCACATCCATATGTTAATTTTGATAAAACCAAGGCTTTATACAATCTCAATAACTGGAGTCTATCTGCTCCCCAAGATGTACTTGACAAAACTTTCAAGATATCAAAGGATTTTCTGCACTTAGCCCTGAGATTTAGGATATGGGGAAGCCAGGTCAACCGAGTAGTATCAAAAATCATTCCTAAAAAACCTTGTTTCGTTAACACAAGATTATTCTCTGGCCATTTACATATAAATCTGGATCTGCATGTATCCCTCTAATTCTACAGAAATGCATGGCTACAGTCTTTGATGAAGAAAATCTGAAACCATGCACTTCAGCCCATTTCACTACTTATTTATTACTATTTGTAGATGACGTTCTGCTACTGACATACGTGCAGCTGCAAAAGATAAAGAAAAGTCATCCACAAAGAGTGTGTGCATAACATCAGCAGGTATTTGCTTTACTATGTCATTAATTGCTAGAGCAAAAAGTGTTACACTTAACACACTGCCCTGAGGAACACCTTCTTCTTGTTTACAGACTTCAGACAGAACTGCTCCTACTTGTACTTGAAAATAACGATTTTTTAAGAATAGCTTTGATAAAAAATAGCTAATTCTCCTCTTAAAACCATATTCATGGACTACTTTCAGAATTCCATACCGCCACGTAGTATCATACGCTTTTTCCAAGTCGAAGAAAACCAGTGATAAAGTGGTGCTTAGAGGCAAAGGCTTCACATATTGCAGACTCCATTCTAACCAAGATATCAACAGTGGATCGCATACTGCGGAAAACCACATTGGGGCCGGAGAGAAAAAGTTTCCTCGCTCTAAATACCACACTAAACGAGCATTCACCATTTTCTCTCCATTAGTTTACACAAACAAGATGTTAGGGCAATTGGACGATAATTTTCCTACGAAAGAACTATCCTTTCCAGGCTTGACAAAAGGAAGGACTCTTGCTAGTCCCAACATAAAGGGTAGTAATGTTCTTTATAAATTCTGTTTATTATACTGAGGATAAATCTTTTAGTATTCTGAGCAGCATGCTTGATCATAGAATATGAAATTTCATCAGGACCAGGAGCAGATTCTTTACACTTGAGAGAGCCCATTCAAATTCTCTCATAGTAAATGGAATATTATATGACTCCTCTTTATTTGTTGTGAAATCAAGATAATGCTGTTCCATTTGCTTTCTGCTGTTTGCATACGGTTTCTCATTATCTTTTTTAGATATTTTAGCAAAATGTAGGGCAAACTCATTTGACCACTACTTTGGATCTCCTACATTTATGCCATTTATTTTTAACACAGGTGGTTGGCTAGGTACAAACTTTCCTGCTATTTTCCTTATCTTCTTCCACACTAAGTGATGGGAGGTTTTTGTTTTGCAATTATGGAAGAAATGAAGTTTATCCAAGATTTTCTTCGTACATTTTTAATTTCAAACCTAAACTTTGCCCTAGCCTTACGAAATTCTACCAGATAATAGTTACATTTCCGTCTTATACCTAGTAAACCAAGATCTCATAGTTCTATGGGTTTCATGGCATTTCTTTGACCACCATGGAACTGGTCGGCGCATAAATAGACCTGATGTTCTTGGAATTGATTACAGTCGAAATGAAGAAGGAAATTATCCAAATGCATGATAAGGCGAGCGCGTGAAAGACATTGCAGCATTTTTCAAAGCGGTCGCAATCAATGATCTGCACTATTTTGAAGAAAAAGGAAGAAATTAAAGCCAGTAAAGAGCATCAAAAGGTGTCACAGTATTGACGAAACAACGGCCTAACTTTCTCAACGATGTAGAAAATTTGCTCATGGTTTGGATAAACGAGAAGCAGCTGGCAGGAGATTCCGTAAGTGAGAGCATCATTTGCGAAAAGGCTCGTAAGAGTGCAACAAATTTGTTTATTGATAATGGGGTGGTGGTCATTTCTATAAAATTTTAAAGAACAGGCAAAAGCAAGCCTCCATAGAAAAATATTTTTTCAAAATTGTGAAAGACGAAACAGTGTCGTGTAAGCGTAAAATTAGTGATCATAGTGAACAGTGCTCTCTAGAGAAAGAACCAGAAAGTCTTCCAGAAGTGTTCACGGAGGGAGATTTCCCAGCCCTAACCCTCTAACCTCCTCACCCTTCACCCTCCCTCCCGTCGTCTCCGTCAAGCCAGCAGCCACACTCGCCAAAGGTAAAGTTCAGGTTTTACTGTGCATGCATATTAAATCTAGTGTTTATATTTAATTTCATTCTTCAATTTTATAATTTTATGTAATTCCTACGCAATTTTCAATCTTAGTGAACAAAAATAAATGGAAAAATATGAATTGAAAATGTGGTCATTCATGGTCGGGGGTGGAACGCATTATTTGCTTTTATAACATTCTTATGGGAAAATCCATTTAGGTACGAATTTTTTTTTTTTTAGGTTACGAAGCAGGTTCTGGAACGGATTAAATAAATTCGTAACCCAAGGTATTACTGAATATATATATGTATATATAATGTAGGATCTACTGGTCACTTTTTTACCAGATACATATACAATTGTAATAGCCACAATGCCCCTCTTAACTTCTTGAATTCTTTGCTCTTTTTTGGATATGCTTGTCACTACAAAGCCTGAAGATCCAAGTTCAGAGAAATTTGAAGAAGAAATTGTGATGTCCGGTCCAGGGAAACTAACCTACGTCCAATAGTCACAAAGCAGTCACGACAAGCGTATCCAATAAGAGCAAAGGATGACAAAGGATTCAAGAAGTGAAGAGGGCATTGTGGCTATTACAGGTGTGTGTGTGTGTGTGTGTGTGTGTGTGTGTGTGTGTGTGTGTGTGTGTGTGTGTGTGTGTGTGTCTATATGATATATATATATATATATATATATATATATATATATATATATATATATATATATATAATATATATATATATATATATATATATATATATATATATATATATATATATATATTATATATATATATATATATATATATATTATATATATATATATGATATATATATATATATATATATATATATATATATATATATCGATATATCTATATATATATATATAATATATATATATATAATATTATATATATATATATATATATATATATATATAATATATATATAGATATATATAATATATATATTATAATATATATATATATATATATATATATAGTATATATATATATATATATATATATATATATATATATATATATATATATATATATATATATATATATATATATATATATATATATATATATATATATATATATATATATATATATAATATATATATATATATATATATATATATATATATATATATATATATATATATATATATATATATATATATATAATATATATATATATATATATATATATATATATATATATAGTATATATATATATATATATATAATATATATATATATGTATATATATGATATATATATATAATATATATATATATATATATATATATATATATATCTATATATATATATATATATATATATATATATATATATATATATATATATATATATATATATATATATATATATATATAATATATATATATATATATATATATATATATATATATATATATATATATATATATATATATATATATATATATATATATATATCTATATATATATATATATATATATATATATATATATATATATATATATATATATATATATATATATATATATATATAATATATATATATATATATATATACACACACAAAGATGTGTGTTTTATGATAACATATATTGGTCAAACTGGAAAAACGATCGGAAAAACAGAATATAACAGCTTAAGAAATGTGTAAGATATGCATAAGTGAATATAGAATTTCTGGGCTCAGCTCGTGTCGCTGCGCGAAAATATCCTTTAATCTATTATTCTAGGGTAAATGTACTAACACATACCAGAGAATAAATAAATAAAGAAAAGGTCAGTACAACTGACTCGCTCACCCTCCAAGAGGGGTGTCGGTATGAACACTATGGCGAGTGAGACCACTACCACGAGCCGCTTGCCAATAGAAAATCTCCCACTACAAAATCCCCCACAAGAGGGGAGCCGACCCACAGAGTGGGCAGCAACTACTACTACTCCATCCATGCTGCCGACTGCTGCGCCTCTGGTGGACATCCTTTTCAGTTAGCGCACACTGTACTACAGTGCCTGCCCTTTTTTTGCTCTGTGTTTTTGTGCCCTTATTTTTGGATTTACTCATCATGGAGCGTTGCAGCCATCGCAGCAGCTAAGTTAAGTACTCAATGTTTATTGCTATTTGGTTTTTCCGTCCTTGAGTCAGTATTTGCCGTTTTTTAGGTATAATACGAAACTCTAGGTCGGAAGCATGGCAGCATGGTTCTGCCTCGTGGCGGGTTCGTTCTTGGTCTTCCATACCCAGAACCTTCCCTTACTTTAGTACGCTCTATTTTAGTCATCCTATTTGTTTTAGGGTACAGTCTACGCGGTTTATGTCATGCATGCATGTCTTTTTACCTTACGTAGGCTTCTTCTATCCAGACCCTAGCCACGGCTCTTAGTATCGGCCCCGGCTAGCTTTGAGTGGTAGACTTTCTTTCGGGTTAGTCGTACACTCCTGGATTTTTTCTCCTACTATTTGTTTTCTTTCTTTCAATGTTTTATTTAAGTTATTATGTTTTGTTAGTGTAGGCGTCTGGCTTCATCTAGCCTAGGTTATGGCCCATAGGGCCCAATGCGCTACCGCTCTTCCAGTTCGGTTGCTTTTCCTTATAGCTTCTCTCTGATCAGCCGGTTGTGTATTCTAGGCCTTATCGTTTCATTGTTTTGTTGTTACCGCCCCGTGGTCACTACCGGTGATCACGGAGCAGCAGACGCTGTCCAGTCATCCTTCCCTCCTCCCGCTCTTCCATAGGGCCGGGGGTGGGTTGGTTTGGCTGCCCACGGCTCGCTCCGCATACCCGAGCCTGCACTCCCTCTCCCCCCCAGGCGGAGGGAGTAGAGGGACGGGACCAGACCCAGATGGACTCGACCTCTCCAGCTTCTCGGTCCGGCCGGATGGCTAGGGGGGGGGGGGACTGGCCTTTCCCCCCTCCGTCGCTTCCCGTCGCTCCGTTGCTAGCGCGAGTCTGTGTTTGCCCTCTCGCCCTTTCCCACCTTACTGGGGTCCTCCATTTCTACCGGAGCTCTGGCATCCAAGTGGAAAGGTGCTAGTTCACCCCGCAGGGTGGAATGAGGGATACAGTTGGTCTCTACTACCCCTCCGTCGCGCTGAGGTCGCGACACGCTCCGCCACGCACTGGGACTTAGTCGGTACGTTCGATTTTTTATAGGTTTAAAGAATTAGTTATGTTAAACTAAGTAGTTTATTCTTAAGCACCCTTAAACCATCCCCCTCCCTTGTCTGCCTCACCGGATCTCTCCGGGTTATAGCCTATTCAGGCGGTAAGGGAGGGGGTTTATGCCACCAAAATTTTTTCCGAGCTCCGGCATGCAGCGGAGTTCGTCCTTTAAGCCTGTAAGTGATAGCCCTTTTTAAGATGCTTCATGTGTCTTTTCACTTACGACCACCAACTGTGAGCATCCGGGATGCACCGCCCCACGCTTCAAGAACCCCCTGGGACATGAAGTTTGCCGGTCCCATGCTCCTATGCGCGACTCCCACGGGGAAACCTCCCAAGTCTGGTATCACGAGACATGAAACATCTGTTATGATCTGGTGAGCCAGCTTCTTAGACGGGGTAAGTATTTCAACTCGTTAGCCAGTCCCCTACTTCGTATAGTTCTTAAGTTTTAAAAAATTCTAATCTTTCTTAAACTTAAGATAAAAATACAGGGGATTTGCATCCCCCTATAATTTGTAAGTTAAGCTTTTAATTTAGTTTTAGTTTTAAGTTTAATCTTAAAAAAACTAATAAATACCCCCCTTCCCAGGCTCCGGCTGTGAAGGACACCGCACTGGCAACCCTGCGGGCCTGGGTCGGCGGTTTTGGGAAGAACGCCGCCAAGGGTATACACCCTACATTCTCGAGAAGAGGGGTTGGCGGTCCTGATCTTCCCCCGGAGGCAAGTCAAACGGGCTACGTCGACCCAGCAGAGGCGGCCCCGACTATGCGTTCATTCCAACAACAGCTCGCTGCCTCGTTGACGGATCCAGGCCGGACATCTCCTCGGAAGTCGCGACGTTAGATCAAAACAGTTGAACCATGGTAGGTGTAGACGACCTGTTTGGTCGAGGTGAGTAACGTTGGACCGCACCAAGGGATCCCTTGGGTGCCACTGGATTTCTTACACCCCTGCAAACTCTCCATCCTTCCAAGGTTTACAGGTACAGAACTTTATATTCTCCCTGATGCTTCCGTTAGACCCTAAGGTCAAAGGACAAGCAGTTAAAACCTTGACTAAGACGTCGTCGTCGTCTAAAAAGACGGCGTCGGCGTCATCATCATCTCGTAAGTCTTCCGGCTAAAAAACCCCGGAGCAGAGAGGTCTAAAGCTTCCGGGGTCCGGCTCCAAATCCTCTAGGAGTAGATCCTCCAGGGAGAGATCATTACACTCCAGCGGAGTCAAACCGTTTCCACTACCTTTGGTTCCGGTTCAGAGCCACCCGTCCACCTCCGCAGCAGCTCCGGCTTGGATCCCAACGCTGGCCTGTTGCAACAAGTGGGCGATAGGTGGGGGGGTCTCTAAAAACCACCCCAAGTATGGAAACAGATGTTCTCCCGTTGTCTGATAGGATCAACTCCCAGGACAACATTATCGCGGACTGAGCCAAGCTCCGCTAGCTTCTCCCCCACCTTCTTCAAAGCACAGGGGGAGCGCAAATTGCCTCCGTATGACTCTCTACCTCCGTTCAGTATGAACATCCTTGGGAGAGTAGCCGTCATACGCCCCTTCCAGGACGGGCTTATTTCTATCCCGGAATGTGGGACTCGGAGGATGAAGACTTCGAGTTCTACCGGGAAGACTTCAGCCTCCGTTCATCGGCTACGCCAGGCTCACGCCTCTGCCATGACTCGAGTCGATAAGGTACCTAAAGAAACAGTCCTCTATTCACGAGACCGGCTCAAAGAGAATGGCTCAGGGTGTTTAGAGGACATGGGACTGTTCGAACACGAAAATACAGCCGTTTTAAGAGTCCTTCACAATCTTTACAATGGAAGAGAGTACCCCGCTCCCTTTCTTGACAAGATTGCTACGGTTACCATTCCAGCAGCCAGAAGGGGATTCGTTGCCTCAGCTGAAGAAGCGGACCCTACGTATCCTTTACTCCCTCAGGCCGGTGAGTTGTGGGAAGATCTGCCCAACACCTTTTTCTCGGGAAAACTCAAACAGACGTGCTATGGAGCAGTTTGGTGAGAAAGCTGCCTAGACTTCCAGATAGCCTCATTTCAGGAAGAATTTGATGCCAAAGTCAGGTTGGCAGGCTATCAATACATGGCCATGACCGAGGTGGCTACCATTTCCTATTGGTTCTGAGCCACTTTTTAAGCTGATCAAACCAAAGTCACTGACTCAAACGGTGCAGTCTGATAGTTCGAGTTCGCCACGGCTAGAACAAACTGTAGGGAAAAACCATGTCCTCCAAGAAGCAACGATTCGGCAGAACCGAATAAGTTGCTTGCATCGAACATTCTGGGGAGCAGACCTCTTCCCAGATGCGATGGTTGAAGGAGGTCCAGGCAGAGGCTACAAGGCTTAACCAAAGCTTAAAGATCGTTGGGGTCTTACGGCCAAGAGACGCCAAGATCAAGTTGTCAGAGGTAAGGCTCAGAAAGAAACCAGACGTTTCCAGCCTACCAAAAGAAAACAGCCACACTTTACCCAGCCTGTTCCAGCGTCCCGTTGGTGCAAGCAGCCCAACCTTTCCTACCTCCAAGGCTCAATCGCAGCCTATCTATGTCATTTCCCCCCAGCCTAAACACCTCACCTCTTACGCTCTCCTCCCCAGCTTCAATCAAGTCTTCGAGGGCCAGGCTTCCCAGAAGCTATGACCGCTCGGGTGGGAGGGAGGCAGAGGTAAGCATCCTTTGTCAGAGAGGATCGGGAGGGTCCTTTTAATAGAGGAAAGCATTTCAGGGGAGGCCGCGGAGGCTACCAACACCAATGAGGATTTCAGGTTAGGAGGGAGGCTGTTTCACTTCCGCCACCAGTGGAATTTCGCAAGTGGGCGCAAAAGCATTGTGTCAAAAGGCCTGGGTTGGAGTTGGGTAGCGAACCCGCCCCACCATCCAGACCTTTCCGCCAACTTCCATCCAAAAGAATTGACGGAGTATGCGGAGACTCCTTCAGAAAGGAGCTATAGCGAGAGTCAACAGATTAAAGTTTCAAGGGCGCTTGTTCAGCGTTCCAAAGAAAGGCTCACAAAAAAGTAAGGGTAATCTTAGAACTTGGTCCCCGCTTAAACTAGCCATTCGCTGCGACAAGTTCAAGATGCTCACGATCTCGCAGGTACGGACCTTACTTCCCCGTGGGGGGCCGTCACCACCTCTATCGATCTTACAGACGCTTACTATCCAATATCCCTATTGCAAGGCACTTCCGTCCCGTATCTGGGCTTCAAGATAGGAGATCAGGCATTCTCCTTCAAGGTATAGTCCTTTCGGGCTCAACGTAGCACCAGGGTGTTCACGAAGTTGGCGGAAGTGGTAGTTCAACAACTAAGATCGCAAAGGGGTTATGGTAGTAGCGTATCTCGACGATTGGTAATCTGGGCTCCAACAGTCGAGGAATGCCCACAAAGCAACACTGAAAGTGATTCAGTTCCGGAATATCTAGGCTTCAAGATAAACAGGACCAAGTCAAGACTCACTCAGAGTCAAACTTCAGTGGCTGGCATTCAATGGAATCTATCCTCCCCATACTCTGTCGATTCATCAGCCAAGAGGAAAGAAATAGCGAAGTCAGTAAAGCAATTCTGAGTCACAAAACTTGCGTCAAGAAGAACCCCGGAAGGATCCTGGGTTCACTCCAGTTGCATCAGTGACAAACATCTTGATGAAAAGCCAAAACTGAAAGACCTAACCAGAATCTGGCGCTCACGAGCAAATGTCAGGTCCAGGGACAAATTATCCTCAGTCCCTCAGATTCTACGGAATCGACTACGCCTTGTGGGCAAAAGTCAAGAACTTATCGATATAGTGCCCTCAGTTTCCTCCTCCGGGGATTACCATCCACACAGAACGCTTCGTAAGGCGGTTTGGGGAGGATATTCTCAGTTCAAGAAAGTTCAGGGAACTTGGTCACTCAGTTCCGTCAGTTTCCACATAAACGTACTGGAAGCAATGGCAGTTTTCTTGACTCTAAAAAGGTTACGTCCGCCGAAGTACTCCCACATATAAAGCTAGTTATGGACAGCGCAGTGGTAGTACATGTATAAACAGGGGAGGGCTCCAAGTCACGTCATCTAAATCATGTCATGGTAGCCATCTTCTCCCTGGCGGACAAGTTCAGTTGGCACCTCTCCTCCACCCATATAGCTGGAGTGAGAAACGTCATAGCAGATGCTCTATCCCGATCAGTACCTCTAGAGTCGGGAATGGTCACTGGACAGCAGTTCGTTCCAATGATTCTTCGAGAGTTCCAGGCCTACAAGTGGATCTCTTCGCATCCAAGCGAACCACAAACTCCCATGTTATGTTGGCCCCCCCCCCAACCTGGACCCTCTGGCCTATGCCAGGACGCCCTGGCCCTAGACTGGGAAAAAAACAACCTGGGAGAAGATTTATGTCTTCCCTCCAGTGAACTTTCTCATGAAGGTACTGAACAAACTCAGGACATCAAGGGTCAAGTGGCTCTAGTAGCCCCAGGACTGGCCGAAGAGCAAATTGGTCACCCTCTAATTCTGGAACTGGGTCTTCGCCCCTCTTCGAATTCCAGTCCCAGGCTCTCCCAGTCAGTGCAAAACGAAAAGACTGTATTCGCTTCCTCAGGAATTCTCAAAAACCCAACTTTACTTTATGGATTTCATGAAGTTTGCAGCGAAAAAGAGATGCGAATATTGACCCTCAAAAATATTCTCTTCTTGGAATCGTAAAAGGGATTCAATTTGACAGTATGATGCTGCTGTCAAAAAGTTAGCAACCTTCCTGAGAGAATCAAGATATTAGAATCATGACAATCAATTTCAGCTATATCCTTTTTCAGATCTTTATTTGAAAAAGGCTTAGCAGCTAGCCACCATTACGACAAACAAGTCAGCCTTGAAAAGATTTTTCAATTTGGTTTTCAATATAGACTTGACAGACTCCTACTTCTCGTCTTATTCCCAAGGCTTTGTGCTAGACTTAGACCTTCTGTAAGGCCTACGTCAGTATCATGGTTCTTAAATGATGTTCTAAAGCTGGCTTCAGAACTGATAAGACACAGGTTACATTTATAATGCTCTTAAGAAAAAACTCTATTTTTATTAAGCTTGGCCCTCAGGAGCTAGAATTTCAGAACTGTCGGCATTATCCAGAGATCCGGATCATATTCAATTTCTTCCCCCACAGGGGAAGTGCTACTTTCTCCGGAACGTAGTTTCGTTTATAGCAAAGAATGAAGATCCTTTGATGAGGTGGGAACCATGGGAAGGTTGTACCCCTTCCACAAGATATATCTCTTTGACCCCAGATCGACCTACGAGCTTTCTGTCCAGGACCTCCTCATCCTCATCGGGTCCTCTCCTTTAAGAGAGAAAAAAGGTGGTACTTTATATAACCTAAAAAGGCATCAGGCAGCAGATCCTGTACTTTATTAAGCAAGCCAATCTGACTCTTTCCAAAAGCACATGATGTTCAGGGCAGTAGCCACCTCAATTAACTATTTCCAACATATGAATTTCGATGAGTGAAAAAATATACTGGATGGAAATCGCCCGACAGTATTTAAGCGTCATTACTTAAAGTCCTTGGAAAGCTCTGTGAAAATTTTCAGCAGTTGCGGCGGGTAACATAGTTTCCCCCCGACTCTGCTTAATCTTTAGTAGAAGATCCAGTCCTCCTTTCTACCTGTCTCACCAAAACAGTTCGTCTATTGCTGTCATGTTCATCTACGTTTACCTTGGGTCTTAGCTGCTCCTTATGGTGATATGGTGGGTGTCCCTTATTTTTTTGCTAGGGGCACCCTCCCACATCGATTGTATGTATTGATTCTCTTTGATGTGATCCCCCTTATTTTTTATGCTAGGGGATAAATCTTATTTACAATGGTTACGGGTTTTGTATATTAAGTCATATTAACATTCCCTTAATATATTATTATTATTGAAGTTGTTATGTTCAAGTTATTGTTATAATTGCTTTTGAGTTCTTTGTACATATCTATACACAGATACTGCTTTTAACATATATTCCATGTAAGCCCTGTATATATTTTGTAAAAAATTAAGTTAATTTTAAGAAATATTATTAGCATTAAGTTTAATTTAAGTAATATTTCTAATTTTGTATCATTGTGTATATGTATTTATTAGCAATTATATTAGTTCTTTTTATGTTATCTTTTATTTGAGACCCCTTTTTGTTTAGTTGAATTTTCTTTACAATCTTGTGCTATTTCTCTGGTACGATTTCGCGCAGCGACACGAGCTGAGCCCAGAAAAGGGATTTTGACGTAAGGAAAAATCTATTTCTGGCGATTGGCTCGTGTCGCCAGCGAAATCCCGCCCTACATCCCATCGCTCAAGATTGTCTGCTAACTTCAGGATGGCCACCAGAGGCGCAGCAGTCGGCAGCATGGGATGGAGTAGTAGTAGTTGCTGTCCACTCTGTGGGTCGGCTCCCCTCTTGTGGGGGATTTTGTAGTGGGAGATTTCTATTGGCAAGCGGCTTGTGGTAGTGGTCTCACTCGCCATAGTGTTCATACCGACACCCTCTTGGAGGGTGAGCGAGTCAGTTGTACTGACCTTTTTCTTTATTTATTTACTCTGGTATGTGTTAGTACATTTACCCTAGAAATAATAGATTAAAGGATATTTCGCTGGCGACCACGAGCCAATCGCCCAGAAATAGATTTTTTCCGTTACGTCAAAATCCCCTTTCTGGGCACTCCCTTTTCTGGGCTCACTCGTGTCGGCCTATGAAAGGATCCTTAATATCATACTTTCTAGGTAAAATTAATCTAAAATACCAGAGAAAAACAAAATTAAGAAAATGTCAGTAAAACAAACTGACTCGCTCACTCTTAAAAAGAAAGTGTCGGTATGGTAATAGGGGCGAGTGGGAACACTACCACGAGACATTCACCAATTAGAACTTCCAATCAGAATCCCCACAAGAGAGAGCTTGATACCAACGGGCGATGCAGCCGCTACTACTACTACTAGAGGACGCCACGGACAGCAGCGCCCCTAGCGGTCATCCTTAATCATTAGCGCTAACGTTGAGACGCATTTTCTCTGTGCTTGTGCCTTTACGGGATTTCTTATCATCTTCGCTATGGAACGTTCTGCCATCGCAACGGCTAAGTGTTAAGTGCCTCATAAGTAATGTTTTACTATATTTTGTCTTCCGGGAACCAGTATTTTCCTTCTAATAGGTCATATACGGTTTCCCGGTTGTCTCGTGGCGGCGCCATGCTGCCTCGTTAAGAATTCCCGGTCCTCCATACTGGGACTTCTTATACTTATGGGCTTACTATATTACGTTCATCGTTTTTTACATCGAGTTTTAGCTAGATTAGCCCCTTTACCATTTCTCTTAGTTTGGTATTTAGGGCTATTATTATTGTTCCAGCCCAGCATCCCGGCTCTTGCTCTTCATCGGCTATCGCTGGCTCCGAGTAGGCTTCTGTTCCTCGGAACAGTTTGCCTCCTCCTGGGCTTCTTTTTCTTCTACTAAAAGTGTCTTTTTCCATCTTTACGATGTAATTTATTCTATTTAGGGTGTTAGGCTAGCCTAGGTGCATGTCCCATGTTTGGTACAGCCTGGTTCACGGGTCCCTCCCACGGTTGTGTTGCTCGCGGCTTAGGCCACTTGCGGTCACGTGTTCCATCGCACCTTACCCTTCCCCTTCCCTCCCTACCAGGTATAGGGAGGCGCTGGGGGACCCCTTGGTTGTCATGACAACCTCAGTTGCCTTCCTCCCTCCCTCTCTGAGGTGGCCAGGGTTCCTCCCAGCGGGGGGTATAGGGCGACCACTCATAGGGTACCGGGTCTCCGAGCGGGTAGTTGTTGAGATGGGGAGGAGTAGGCCAACCCCCCCCCTCTCTCTCTCCCGCCGTGTTACGCCGAGACCCTCCCCCCCCTTCCCCAGTTGCTCAGCCACCTTCCCTTTCTATAACGAACGGAGCCTTCCGTCGCAGCCGGGGCACCTTGGTTATAGATTACTGGCTCCGCCAGCGGGCGGGGTGGTCACTACTAGTGGTCGGTTGCTTGCCTACTATATCCTTACATCTCTCCCCCGCTACCGGAAGGGAGCTTGCTTCTTACCCGGGCACTCTTCTAGTAGACGGGTGGAGAAAGGTTTGATATTATTGTTATTTTAAGGATATACCCTAATTTTACGATGATTTGTTTAATTTTATTATTCATATGTTTACCATCCCCGCCATTTTTCGTCGTGGTTTCCGTTTTGTTTACCACCACTCCTGGTTGGATTCTATCTGTCCCCTTTCGCCGTCAGCGGAGCAATAGCCTAGGACAACCAACCAACCTTGTTACCACACGTATTATGGCGGGGCTCTGGTTTAATCTAACTTTCTCGCTCCGGCACCAGCGAGCAACTTTTAGGCTGTAAGTGTTCTCCTGATACTCATGTATCTTTCCACTTACAGGCTACCAACTGTCAGGTCCCGGCGTGCAACGCGACGTTGTACGACCCCTGCGGCCAGATGAGTGCAGGTCTCAACGCTCCATGTGCCACGTCATTCAACGATATGATCGTCTGGCACCCGGAAGCCTGCGCCATCTGCTACGACCTAGTCAGTCGCTGGTGGAGGGGGTAAGTCGATTATAGGCTTCTTTATCAATTTACTAACACTCTTAGACATAGTTTGTTAGCCCGTTCCGCCATTAGAAGCTCATCTCGCCCTTTCTTTCAGGCTACTGGTGTGAGGGAGGTCGCCCTTGCTACCCTGAAAGCGTGGGTGGGCGGCTTCGGGAAGAACGCCGCCAAAGGCCAGCCGTACATACTTGACAAGAGCTCTGGCCGTCCAGATCTTCCCTGCGGGCAAGTCAACAGGGTATGTTGACCCCTTGTCCGCAGCCCCTCTCATAGCCTCCATCCAGCAAGATCTTCAGCAATCTTTCGGGGTCGTAGCTTCACAGGAGTCGGTCCCGGACGTCGCTGCCCTGGACCTAAACATCGAGCCTATGGCGGTAGGGGCAGAGGATTTGTTGGTTGAGGTAGGTGTGTCGGGCGCCCAAGGTCTTTCCTTGGGTGTTCCTGGATCTTTTCCTGTCCCTTCTTCGAGCGCTTCTTTCCAAGGCTTTGTGGGATCTGAGATCCCTACCCGCTCTCTCTGTACCCCCAAAGGTGAAGGGACAGAGAGAACCGAAGACTCTATCTAAGACGACTTCTAAGTCGTCGTCTTCGTCTTCTTCGGCTAGGAAGTCTTCGACTTCTTACGCTGACGCGGTGAAGGCCAAGCCGAGCTCTTCTTACTCGAAGAGCTCTAGAAGCAAGGCTTCTAAGGAGAAGGCTCGCGCTCCGCCGAGCCAATGCCTTCTCCTGCCTCCACCGCATCCACTCGGCAACGCCAGGTGGGAGGAGCGGGACCCAGCACCTTTGATCCCACTGCTTTCTCAGCAGTGGTGATGCAACAGGGGGGCGAGATGGTTGGTTCGCAAGTCTCCGCCCTGGGGACGAGATTTGAGCAGATGTTCGCACAACTGTCGAGCACTCTGTCTCAATCAGGCCAGTCCATCCAGGATCTCTCTAACAGGGTTAGAGAGAATGAGGACCGAGTAGCTGGGCTCTCTCAGGTCCCTCTTCCAGTCTCCCCAGTTGCAAGTGCTGTATTTTCCAGCTCCCGCCATACGACTCTCTGCCAGCTTTCTCTATGGAGAACCCATGGAGAGTAGCGCCTACGCTCCATTTAAGGATGGGATGATCTCTATCCCGGAGTGTGGAACTCGAAGGATTGAGGACTTCGAGTTTTATCCTCCGGGTCTGACGCAGCCTTTCATCGGCTATGCTAGGCTGACTGTAGCGGCTCTTACTAGGGAAGACAAGATCTCTAGGGAGGATGTTCTCTACAGTAGGGATCATGCCCAAACGGGAAATAATGGGTTCACTGCTTGAGACTGGGAGTGCACAAACACTAAGCTCCAGGCCTATAAGAGTCCTTTCACTATTTTTGCGACGGAAGAGGAGGCTTCTCTTCCGTTCGCCACGAAAATAGTAGAGAGGACTCTTCAGGCAGTCCTCAAGGATGAGCCCATGCCACAGCTAAGGGAGGCGGAGTCTACTTCCCCGCTCTTCCCAGCTTTCGGAGAATTGTGGGAGAACTTGCCAGCCACGTTCACGCTTGGCAAGCTCAAACCGGACTGCGCCATGGACCAGTTCGGCGAGAAGCTTCCAAGGCTGCTGATTCCTTGATTCAGGCAGAGTTCGACGCGCGACAACTAGGTTTGGCAGGTCCCTCAATTCACTGATAATAACGGAATGGCTGCTCTCTCATATGCTTACAGAACCGCTGTTTAAGATCTTGGCCAAATACCCAGCTTCAGACGGTTTCAGACAGATGCTTTCGACTTCTTCCAAGCTAGGAGGATTGCCGAAAGCACGTTCTGCAGGAGTGCACTATTAGGCACGAGCCTAATAGACTCCTGGCTTCTAGCATGTGGGGAGCGGATCTCTTCCCAGAGTCCGCTGTAAATGAAGTGCACCACGAGGCTGCTAGGCTCAACCAGAGCCTTAGAGCTAGGTGGGGTATTTCATCCAAGAGGAAGCAAGAATCCTCCCCACTGCTGGTAAGAAACCAAAGAAGTCTGGTAAAAAGGTTCCAGCCTTACCAGAAACACCAGCAACAGCACAATTTGCTCAGGCCGTCCCGGTTTACCCAACAGGGTTACAACCTGCAATCTAGTTCGAAACAGAACCAGCCCATCCTCCTGCTGGTCTCCTCAATCACAACCGTCGACCTCCTACGCACTCTCGCCGGCCTTCAACCCTACGTATGAAGGTCAGGGCTACACTCCCTTTAACAAGCAACCGAGATGGCTAGGCGAGAGGCTACTTTCGCCAGCGTGGCGCAGGAAGGGCGACAAGGAGCAGGCAGTTTCAGAGGAGGGCGTGGTGGTCAACCCGCCCATCAACAATGAGGCTCCCCCAGGAAGAGGGAGGCTGTTCCTCTTCCGTCACAGGTGGGGGTTCAGCAATTGGGCCACAGAGCATAGTGTCCAAAGGGTTGGGTTGGAGTTGGATCAAAGATCCTCCTCCAATCAAATCATTCCGCCAAATACCATCAGAGGAATTGACAGATTACGCGGAGGAACTCCTTCAGAAAGGAGCTATTGCGAGAGTCAAGCATCTAAAATTTCAAGGTCGCTTATTCAGCGTGCAAAGAAAGGCTCAACAAAAAGAAGGGTAATCTTAGACTTGTCAAAGCTAAACTCTTTCATTCGTTGCGACAAGTTCAAGATGCTTACCCTCTCGCAAGTAAGGACCTTACTTCCGCGTGGAGCCGTCACATGCTCCATCGATCTTACAGACGCATACTATCATATCCCTATAGCCAGACCACTTCCGCCCAGTTCCTAGGATTCAGGCTAGGAAATCAGGCATTCTCATTCAAAGTGATGCCCTTCGGTCTGAATGTAGCCCCCAGGGTATTCACGAAAATAGCAGAAGTGGTTGTACAGCATTGAGAACTCAGGGAATCATGGTAGCAGCATACCTCGACGATTGGTTGATCTGGGCACCAACCGTCGAGGAATGTCTCAAAGCCACCAAAAAGGTAGTTCACTTTCTGGAACATCTGGGGTTCCAGATAAACAAAACGAAATCCAGACTTACCCCGGAGTCCTCGTTTTCAGTGGCTGGGAATCCAATGGATTTGTCTTCCCACAATCTGTCAATTCCAGTGGCCAAACGGAAGGAAATAGCAAATCTGTCAGGCAATTTCTCAAATGCAAACAAACATCAAGGAGAAACCAGGAAGAATCCTAGGGTCCCTTCAGTTTGCTTCGGTAACAGATATCCTCCTGAAAGCAGGCTAAAAGATATAAATCGAGTTTGGCGATCGAGAGCAAACACCAATCTCGAGACAAGTTGTCAGTAATTCCACAGATCCTTCGCAATCAACTCCGTCCATGGTCAAAAGTAAAGAACTTAGCCAAGCAGGTACCCCTTCAATATCCCCTTCCAGTGTTAACCATTCACAAGACGGATGCCTGCCTGTCCGGGTGGGGGGTATTCTTCTCAGTTCAAACAGGTTTCAGGGACTTGGTCCAGTTTTCAATTTTCGCCGCCAGCTCCACATAAACGTTCTGGAAGCAATGGCAGTATTTCTTACCTTCTTGAAGAGACTGCTTCCCCCGAAAAAGTCTCATCTAAGGCTAGTTTTGGACAGTGCAGTGGTAGTTCATTGCATCAACAGAGGAGGGTCCAAATCCAAGCATGTGACCACGTCATGATGCCCATCTTTGCTCTAGCAAACAAACACAAATGGCACTCTGTCCGCCACTCCACCTGGTCGGGGGTAAGAAATGTGATAGCAGTCCGCTTTGTCCCGGTCAGTTCCTCTGGAATCAGAATGGTCCCTAGACGACGGTCATTCCAGTGGATATGCCGGAGAGTCCCAGGTCTCCAAGTAGATCTCTTAGCCTCACAAGCGAACCACAAGCTCCCTTGCTATGTGGCCCCCAACCTGGACCCTCTGGCTTATGCCACGGACGCCCTGTCG
Source organism: Macrobrachium nipponense (assembly GCF_015104395.2). NCBI lineage: Eukaryota > Metazoa > Arthropoda > Malacostraca > Decapoda > Palaemonidae > Macrobrachium > Macrobrachium nipponense. The sequence continues at coordinate 77,666,143 of NC_087212.1, read as the reverse complement.
TTAGATTGGGATCAGTGGAGGAAAATTTATGTTTTTCCTCCAGTGATCTCTCTTGAAAGTCTTAAGCAAGCTGAGGACTTTCAAAGGAATAGTAGCTCTGATTGCACCGGACTGGCCCAAGAGCAACTGGTATCCTCTTCTTCTGGAATTGGGCTCCTCCGACCTCAACGGATTCCCAATCCCAAGCTGTCACAATCAGTACAAATGAGGACTGTGTTTCGCTTCCTCAGGAATTCTTCAGACCCTAACTTTATGGACTTCATGAAGTTTGCGGCTAATAAAGATGCTAATATTGATCCACAAAATATTCTCTTCCTAGAATCAGATAAGAGAGAGTCAACCATTAGACAATATGACTCAGCTGTTAAAAATTAGCATCTTTCCTGAAAGAATCAAACACTACAAAACCATGACAGTTAATCTAGCTATATCCTTTTTCAGATCCTTGTTTGAAAAAGGTTTAGCAGCTAGCACTATTACTACTCATAAATCGGCTTTGAAGAAGATCTTTCAGTTAGGTTTTCAGATAGATCTGACTGAATCTTATTTCACGTCTATTCCTAAAGCCTGTGCTAGACTTAGACCTTCTCAAGGCCTACTGCAGTTTCATGGTTCTTAAATGATGTCCTCAAACTAGCTTCAGATACTGACAACTCGTCTTGTACATTCATAATGCTTCTTAGAAAGACATTCTTCTTATTAAGCCTAGCTTCAGGAGCTAGAATTTCAGAACTGTCGGCTCTATCCAGAGTGCGGGTCATGTGGAATTCCTCCCCTCAGGAGAAGTTTGCTGCTTGCTCCGGATCGTAGCTTTTAGCTAAAAATGAGGATCCTCTTGCAAGGTGGGCCCCTTGGAAAGTCATCCCATCCCCTTCCCCAAGATCCTTCTCTCGCCCAGTATCAACTTTAAGAGCCTTTCTATCTCGTACATCCTCAAGATCCTCAGGTTCTCTCTTCATGATAGAAAAAGGTTGTACTTTGTTGTCAGTAAAAGGTATTGTAGACACCAAATCCTTTACTTCATTAAACAAGCCAATCCTGATTCATTCCCAAAAGCACATGATATCAGGGGAGTAGCCACCTCAATTAATTACTTTCAACATATGAAACTTTGAGGATCTTAAAAGTATACTGGATGAAATCCCCGACAGTCTTTAAACGTCATTATCTAAAGTCCTTGGAATCTTTAAAATTTTCAGCAGTAGCAGCGGGAAACATTGTTTCTCCTGATACTGTATAGTAGTCGTAGTACAGATCCAGGTCTCCTTTCTACCTACCTCATTCAACATGCCTCACCCTATCGCCATGCTACTCGGATATCCTAGCCTTAGCCGCTGAATCATACTAGTGGATTGTCCCTTTTTTTTTGCTAGGGACATCCACACTTGTACTGATAATGTACTTCAGTGTACCTACCCTTATTTTTATGCTAGGGTAGGACACAATGTGTTTGTATATTTTGTAAATAATTTTCTAAGTAAATCTATTTTGTTAATATTACACTGCATTATTATATTCTACTATGTTTATTGTAATTTTAAGTACTTTACATTACTAATGTTCTTTTAGTTTACTATTTCGAATAAATTAGGTTAAGTACTTAGTTTGTATGCTGTAATTGATTTACTTTTATATTATATCCCTCGTTTTACAACTGCTTTTCATTTGTCCTTTTTTCCCATCTTGTCTGTTTCTCTGGTACTCTTTCATAGGCCGACACGAGCTGAGCCCAGAAAAGGGATTTTGACGAGGAAAATCTATTTCTGGGTGATTGGCTCGTGTCGCCCTATGAAACCCCCCACCCTGTATTGTTTACCCCCCCCCCCCCATGCAGGACAAGATGTTTTTAGATTAAGGATGTCCGCTAGGGGCGCTGCTGTCCGTGCGTCCTCTAGTAGTAGTAGAGCGGCTGCATCGCCCGTTGGTATCAGCTCTCTCTTGTGGGGATTCTGATTGGAAGTTCTAATTGGTGAATGTCTCGTGGTAGTGTTCCCACTCGCCCCTATTACCATACCGACACTTCTTTTTAAGAGTGGGCGAGTCAGTTTTTACTGACATTTTCTTAATTTTTGTTTTTCTCTGGTATTTTAGATTAATTTTACCTAGAAAGTATGATATTAAGGTATCCTTTCATAGGGCGACACGAGCCAATCACCCAGAAATAGATTTTTCCTTCGTCAAAATCCCTTTTTTTGTTTTTGTACAAGTTAGAGAAAATCATGCAATCAACTGGGCAGAGGTAAAAAAGATAGCTTATTCTAATAATGAAAATGTCATCGAGTCTAGTTTTATAAAAGAAATTATTATAATTACACAAACATCAGTCAAGGCATGTATAAATTTGATCTCATAATTTCAATTATGCAGTATGTTTAAATTCTCAGGAAAGTAGTTGATATGCTTGGAAAAATGAAAATCATGTTTGTTGCCCTAAGCTCAAAGGAGATTCGTTGTTCCTGGCCGTGTGGATCTTCAGTTTCCAACAGTTTCAAATGTTCATTTGTACTGTCTCCCACACAAAAGACATTATGAATTTCTTCTACTATGTATCAGTTTTTCGTTAATGGCTTAGAAATAAAGTAAAAACTTGTCAGGATCTTCACTGTGTGTTATTTCTTTACCTGTGGTTTAATTGTGTGTGTGAGTGAACAGCATTACATGGATCAAGAACTACATATTTATAAATAAAATTTTACCTTACTTTGTTTTATAAAAGGAAGAATTACAACATTAACTATTTATATGTATAAATTGTACGATGTATCAAATTTTGTTTTCTAGATGTTTAGTAAAAGGAAATGCTGCAAACCATAAAAAGAACTACTTACATATTCCATCTTCATGTCCAGTGTAATGACTCACATTCTAAACAGCCAAAATCAAAATATATTAATATATGAGCAACTCACCTCCCAGGACTCTTTGGTCATTTCTGTTAGCTCTCCTCCTATACTATCTCCTCCTTCTCCTTTTTCAAGGACATCATCATCCCACAGCTCAGTGTCCTCCTCAATAAGAACGAAGCCTTTTCCTGTAATGTATTCTTCATTCAGCTCCCCATAAATATCATGAGCCCAACGTTGAAAGAAGGTGTATAATTCATCTGACCTGAATAAAAAGAGAATTTTCCTTTTTTAATTAACAGATTTCAAACAGAATATAAAAACTGTGACATATACAAATAAAAAAAATTTTGCCACCCTAGCAAGTGACAGATCTTCAAAAGGGATAAAATGCCACAACTCTCATTTTCCAATTCAGGAAGATGCTTTGCTCTTGACTTGATAAACCTTCATCTAATCAGAGATGGTTTTTAAACAATTTTCTTTTTAATTTTCTCTGTATCTGAAAACACACAAACCACTGCCTTAGGTTATACTCCATCAGATAGTTTGTCTTCGTACTGTTAGGGTTCATATGCATTCAAGCAGAATGAGTGTTCACACTAAATTTCTCATACCCAATAATTTATTTCTCTTGGTTGTTTAATACCATTAGCCACTCCTTTCTCTCTTTATATCTGTCAAATGTCTTAAAATAATATCTCCTCTCTCTCTCTCTCTCTCTCTCTCTCTCTCTCTCTCTCTCTCTCTCTCTCTCTCTCTCTCTTTAATACAACTAACTAATTTTTGTAAATGTAAAGTTATTAGTGATGCTGACAACAATTCCATAAAAAGTATTCAATTTACATATATGTATATTATATATATATATATTATATTATATAATATATATATCATATATCATATAAGATCTATACATAATATATATATATCTATATAATATATATATATATTAAATATATATATTATATATATATAGAGAATATATATATATATATTATATATGATGTATATACATATACTTAATAGAAAAACACATCCTAAGCACCACCAATTGATCACCCACAACACTGACGTGGTTGTAACACTGCTGCTATATATATATATATGTTATTATTATATATATATAATATATATATATATATTATATCTATATATATTATATATGATGTATATACATATACATAATATAAACACATCCTAAGCACCACACAAATTAATCACCATCCACACTACGTGGTTGTAACACTGCTGCTACGCACCATTTGAGTGCACATTCTTGCAATCACACGAGTGCGGAAAACCGTTCCCTCCAGATCTGGAGTGTCCCATCGCTGGCATTCCCCCTCTACGAATGCCCATTACATATTCTAGAGGTTTCCTCGGTCCTAACAATACATCACTCCTGTACTTACACACAAGTAGGGACATAGGCTGGTTTAGCGGCAAACGACCCAGTACCAGACCGACCACTTCTTTTGGAGCTTGAGTGTCACCATCGTTGGCACTTTTTTCTCTAAGATTCCCTTCGAATCTAGGTTTTGCTTTACAATCCAAAAGCGATCATTTCCATTCGAGGAGGTGTGCATTTAGCTCCAAAGACCTTATGATCTACACATGATCCACTGTATTTCCATCAATGTTTTCCCTCCACCCAATTTAGTGCCACAAGACACCCAAGATGGCAACTTACGAAGCTGCCACTTACATATATACACAATATATATGCCTCATCTGCAACCCTGAGGCTATGATTCAGGGAAAGGTGGACCAGTTTATACCTCTGGCTTAAACAGCAGCTCTGGCACCCCTCTAGCAGGAGGGCATACATCCCTGAATCACCTGTGCCAACTGTCTTTACAGGAGGACCCATCCGGTGGATGCACTAGCTGACACTCAGCTCAGGGCATCTCTGATCAGGGAGGATGCTATTCCACTGAGGCCATTATCAATGGTGCACATGAAACTGAAAATATGTCAACACAGAAGAACACTGCCAACTGTGAAATTAAGACTAGTCACTCCAAGGCACTCTAAACTGATCTGGATCTTTGGGATGGTCTTGTTTTACCAGACAGCAATGCACTCTTCTTAGGGTAGACTTGCTAGCCATCTAGATTTAAATTTCAATCACAATTACTATAGCATCCAGGAGTGCCTACTGAATGGGATACAGAATTCTACAGAACCCCATTATGGGCCAGCCCAATGGCCCCCAAACAGCCCAGAACTATAACTCTCCCTTCAAACCCAACAGGGCTCCTTGCAAGGCTCAGAGTCTGGAATTCCTCCTCCCTACTTCCCCATGGAGTGGCATGAGATCCTTCAAGCCAGCCCCATCATGCCAAGGGAAGAGGAAGCCTCTCCACCCCTGAGGCTGTTTCCCAAGGAAATTCCAGAATGGAGCCAGAACCCAAACCCTCCACAGTCGACACACCAGGAGGACATGGTCCGAACAGATCTCATGGACATGATCCTGTTAAGTGACATCAATCTGGATTCGGCTCTGGCCAAATCACCAACAACAGCAACGGAAGCACCTACCGAAGGACTTCCCAAAGTACCTAGTATGGGGGATGCACCTGGGGCACAGGAGTCAGCACCTTAAGGTAACTGGGTGCTAAGCCCCTACTTTCCCCAGGCAGGAGAATTTCCATGTGATCTTGGTGAACTAAAAGAAGAATTGAAGGGGAACTAGTCCTCAGCTGAGAAGCAAACTCCAGCCCAACAACACCTGTGCTGGGATCAGGTGAGCCTAGAGGATATGGTCATGGATCTGCCTTTCTGGAAGGATACAGAGGATTATGTAAACTGGCGGCTAGAAACCGACACACCTCTCCAACATGTGTGGGAGGCTATCATAAAGGCACATCTGGGGGTGCTCTAGCTGTTCCAGTCCCCAAAACATCTCACTCCACCAGGTCATCTTTCCCAACATCTCCAGAGTATGAGATTGATGATTCTACTAAGCATTTTAACAATTCTTACTATGCCCCAAGCAAATTGATGAAGACTCAGACTCCTCCATATAAGGGCCTGCATAGGATAGCAACACCATCTCCCAGTACCTGAACAACTCGCCAGGGGTGGCAGATGTCACTCCCCTGGCCCATTATCCTTCAATCTAGGCCTTCCCTGTGCAACCTATGGTATAGGAATCCTATCCAGGTCACTCATAAGGAGAGCTAGCAACAACGGCCATTTATAACTACCGTCGGGACAAGGATGTGCTCATGCCAGTCCTGCCAGACTCCGCCAGGATCAGTCCCTGTTTCCAAGTTAAGACCAAAAAGTCCTGACCTAAAGTACAAACCATACTCAAGCCCCCTTCGGGCTGTGTGCATAACCAGGAGCAACTCAATCTATCAAGTTGAGTAGCAACAAAGATTACAGGAACAGTGGGGAAGGATCGGATCAAACCTGATCCAGGATAATACTGAATCCTGACCTGGCACCAGTGCCACTCACACCAAGTGCCTTGGCTCTGTAACCCAGTCTTTGCCTAGGGCATATTTCCCTCTTGTTGTGCTTTTGCAGGACTATACAGGTAGTCTCTGTTATGGGGGGGGGGTCCATTCTCAGTGGGGTGCTAATAAGCAAAAACTGCCATTAACCAAAACTTGGTGATTTATGGCACTTATGGTGCCATAAATCACCTATTTTATGGTGCTAAACAATAAAACCGGATTGCATTAACCAGGGACTGCCTCTAACTGGAAGACAGATAATGTAATATGTAGTTGATGCCTTATCCAGGCATTGGACTATCTCTAGGAAAGTTTCCACTTCTCTTACAAACTTTCTGAGAACCTACCTACTCCTTATTTGAGAGAAAGGATAGGTACTCCCTATTACCCCCTTGTTTTGTTCTTATAAGACTTCATCTTACCCTCCAAACCACACTTTTACAACACTTTCACTTGGATCTTGTATCTGGGCTGGTATGACCGATGCTTTCATGCCACTTACAGCACTAGCAATGGTCAGTGACCAAAATCTTAAAAGACATTTTACAAGCCAATTACAAGCTTACTTTGTTTGTATGCATGAATACAGATAGCTTAAGAAGTCTACACTAAATAATTTGAGACTTTTAAAACAAGGACATTCTAATTTGTACCTTTATTACTTAGAATAAGTTCCTGGAATTTTGTCTATATTTCTAGATAAATTCATTTTAATTTGTAATGTTTTATAAATGTTCCTTTCAGGACTGTCCATTGAGAGAGTGTTTTGTTCTTCAGTTTTCATAAAATTTGCATTCGGTCTCTTCAAGATGTTCACACCTGTAAGGATGTTAAACGTCTTCTTTGGTGAGGAGTTTCAGCATGCGTTACTTCATGACGGTTGCATTTTCACCCTCATTCCAGATTTCAGAAAATTAAATAACGTGTAAAGTAAGAAGGCAAAAATATGGCATGTTTTTGAGTATAGAACATCCAGGAGTTTCACCCTAAGCTATTTTGTTCGTTCAGATAGGAATGCCTGGGAAAATAAGCCCACTTCACCTTGCTTTTCTACCCTTAATGGCAACATAAATCAGAATAGTGTCAAAATACATTCAACGCAGTTTCCTTCCACTTAACATAACTTCGAAGCTTAGAATTTCTGTTGAGACACTGTGAATACAGGAGCTCTACAGGAAGCCACTCTGAATAAATTCCCTATTGAATTCTTGTATTCAAGACAAGAGAATGCAGTGGCATACCCTTTGAGAACATATGCATAGCCATTAAAGATGTCCTTCAGACAAAATCCCCGGGGTTTCCATCCCTTAAGTCTTTTGTCTAATTTCTTATCCAATTCTGTATAACCCCTTTAACGACCTCCAGTGGTCATTAGCGCTTCATGCCACCCAGATTCACTGGTCACCTACAAATGCCACCTGCATGGGAAATTCTTTTTTTTTTATAAATCTTAAGCTCCACACCTCCTCCTACTGCCATTGTGTAAAAATCCTTATTGGCATGAGAATTCATTAACACCACCACTCCAGTGGCCAAGCCCTCGACCCTGTCACGGGCCATTTAACTTTGACCTGACCTGAACCTTTTTCGCACCTGGTAACTCCACCCACTCTCAACCTCTCTCTCTCTCTCCTCAGCAATGCCCCTTTCTATAGTCAAACCAAAATGTTGTGGCAGGTGATAGGAGGTTTCTCCCGGACTAGATCATTCGCTGTTAAGAACATTTTGGTCATTTCACCCATAAGGAAACTGACCTACGTAAACCTAAAATCTCAGTGGTAAATGCCAATGAAGCACACAGATGGAGTATTAGCTCTGTATTTATCCTGGATTTTGTTTTCATTTCTTCTAAATGCAACCTCAAGTAATTTTTGTGGGTGTGTTTGTGTGTGCACATATAGACCGAAAAGGAATTATAAGTACACACACACACTTACATATATAAATAAATGCTAAAATGGAATATGGGCAATAATAAAATGGTTTGAAATTATGGCATTATTATACGATCAGCAATTATTATTTCCAAAAAATATATAAAGAAAGGAAAATCATTAAAAACAACCAAAATCTATTCTTTGTTTCTTTAGAAAATGAAACACAATAAATGGCAGATCTCAGGTAAAGTCATAAACAAAGGATTAACCTCAAGGCTGAGATTAAAAAGGATAAATAGATCTGGCCCCACCCAAACGATCTCAGAATCTTGAAAAAACATTTTTTATACTTTTAACATCTAAAACAATACAGCCTATCAAAGAAACACAAAGGCAAGGTATGGTTGGCCTTTTACAGCATACAGGTAAAGAGATTTGATAAGAGATAACATTTTATAATCTTTTAATTGCACTACCTATCCCAGAATAAGATTGCCTCCAAACTCCTTATGAGTCAAGTTGATCTTACTGAAAAATTTTATCGGGTACTGGGGTCACATCTTTAAAGGAATGAAATTCCAGCTTGCATCATTAGGATTTAACTCATCATTATAAAGCCATAAAATTTGTTTGGACTTTCATCTTCGTCTATATATAAGAGCATTTTGTATATGTACATTGCCATTCACTCGACTCACCCTACAAAGAAAGTACTTGCAGATGTGTTCTTCCCGCTTCAGCCATGGAAAGAGCGGAAGAAACAGAGACGTGTTCTCTGTGTTTTCAGCCAAGTCACTCGCATACTACATTCACAATTACTTTGCGAGAGAAAAGATAGACAATGGGCCCCTGACCGATGTGACGAGAGTTTACAATTTGGCACAGAAGCTCTCAATACATATTCCAGATGTAAACTAATTATAATAATTAATAATAAGGAAAAAGAAAAAAAAAGTAAGAAACGGGTGTGGGTGGAGGGATTGGTCTCGCACCATTCAGAACATTACTTAATCTGGCTTTACTAATAAACCGATGATGTTTTTTCCTTTTGTCTATATAGGAAAAAGTCCTAAACTTTTAGATTTAAATGTACAAAGCATTCTGATGATACCTCCTGTCATCTGCCACAACATTTTGGTTAGGCCTATAATGTTGTGCATTGCGACAATTGTTTGTCAGAAATTTTGTTCTCTTCCGCCACCTACCTGGGGATTTGAAGGATCCCTTTTGACAGCAGAGCAAAAGAAGTCACCATTTTGAAAACATCCAAGATGGCAGTCGCAGAGGGGGATATAAGGGCCTAGGATCGCCCTTACAAATCAGTACAGTAGGGAGCCGTATCAGAGGAAGGAGGCTCTTACCATCATAGTCCTATGCCAGTAGCTATCACTTGGACCTCTGTTGTCCAACTCTAGAGTTGAGAGAGACTCATCTGGCCCGGTGCCCTGGCTTACACTTGAAGCCTATGAGATGTTCCTTACACAGGACTCCTACTCCAAACACATACTCTTCACCACCACCATGCTCTTCCATCCAGTGGCCTGGTGTGATCAGTAAACCAATCGCACCCTTACTTGCTCAATTTATTGTCAGTGAGAACATACTAGCTTCATCAGCCATCACCCACCCCTTCCCCCACCACCCAGCTAACAATACAACAAAAGTCAAATTCCATTGACATATCAGATCGTACAAGCAATGCTATTGTGTCTACTTGTCTGTCATTCAATGGCATTTAAACAGAAACAGTTACAAACAAAAATACCAAAATAGTGCTCATAGACACTACTATTTTTTAGTGTTTTCTTAGCTGTTCTGTATTAGACATGCCAAAGGAATCCTGTTTCATTCTAAGTGTTAACTTAGAGGATTAGTCCAGCTAATTTAGTTATCACCCTCATACCTGGTCAGGCACAAGTTAGTATTTGTAATCTTGTTTAACTGCCTACAGAGCCACAGGTTCATATGTAGTCCCTGTATTATCCCCTGTAATTTAGTGAAGATTATACTTAATTTTAGTGAACACATAGGGTTTTCTTTAAAACAAATATTTTCACACTACTCAAAAGACTACTTTCTGCTCACTGTCTCCCTTTTTTGCTGGCCCTACACAGTCACTGATTTAGTTATCCAGTTGGTAAGGCACCCAAATTGAGCCAGGTCACTGATATAGTCAATCGACTGAATATATATATATATATATATATATATATATATATATATATATATATATATATATATATATATATATATATAATATATCTATATATATATATTATATATAATATAATATATATATATTAATATATAATATAATATAATATTATTAATAACTAATATATTATATACATATATACAGGCAGTCCCCGGGTTACGACGGGGGTTCCGTTCTTGAGACCCGTCGTAAGCCGAAAATTGTCGTAAGCCGGAACGACGCTTGGAAATATGTCTTAAACTAATAAAAAGTTTATAAAAACCTCACTTGTAATCCTTTGGTTACACTACATGTTGTTTCCTGTAGTTTTATGTACAACCTGAGTTATTTTCATAAAAGAATGCTGGTTCTTGAAGGTAAAACTATTGTAATCCTCTGGTGACACTACATTCTTGAAGTTTTATGTACAACCTGGAGTGATTTTGCCAAATCTTGAGGGCTACAAGAACAGCTGATTACTATTTACGTATCATATAGACTAATTAAAGTAAACGTATCTTTAAATAGGCTTATATATTAGTATCAACAAAACATTTCCTGCTATGAGTCAGAGGCCGTTTAATGAAACTAACACTTTTCTGTCCTATCTGTTCAGAAAATAAATGTTACGTCAATCCCCGAGACGGTGACCATTGTTGCCAAGGCGTCTCTCTCTCTCTCTCTCTCTCTCTCTCTCTCTCTCTCTCTCTCTCTCTCTCTGATCAAATTACACTGGAACTTTGACATACGATTGCCCTAATATACGAATGTTTTGAAATACAACAGAAAATTTGCGAAAATATAAGCTTTGATATACAACGAAATATTCGAGATACGATTTTGCGATGAGTGTTAGTTGTATAGGCGACCGATAAATGGCGTTCAGTCTGTTTGTTTGTTGGTGCTGCATGTTAACACGGCGTTGTTTAGTTCGTTGTATTTGCGCCTATTTTTTTGTGTTATTTTGTCTATTTTATTATTAACCATGGGTCTCAAAGCTAAAGACAAAGCAGGTGATAAGAAAAAACCCAAGAAAATGATTTCGATGGAAGCAAAACATGAAATTATAGCAAAGCATAAAACCTTCCAAAGGCATCAACATTATTTCTAAACTACAAACTGATTAAAATAAAAAAATAAAAATTAGTTTAGCAATGTTATTTCATTTGTGTTTATTACGTAGTTAGTGTACATACGTAAATAAAAAGAGAACAAATCGTTCCCTGCCACCCTTCCCTACCTCCTCCCCCTGCTGGCCTCACGTCATCTTTCGTTGTGGTAAGTAAAATTCCTTTTTTTTTTTGTAATTGATTTTATTAACATTTATTATCATTTATCACATTGCTATGTTATTTTATCATTGTGTGTTATTACTCGTTTATTTGTGTATAAATTGTGCATATTATATGTAATTTAGCTGTGTTTAGGTGTGGTTTCATACCGCTAGAACGGATTAATACATATTACATTATTTTAAATGGAAAAAATGCTTTGAGATACAACTGTTTTGATATACGACGATGGTAACGGAACAAATTAAATTTGTATGTCAAGTTCCAGTGTACTGGATAATGTCTCTCTTTGATACTATCGATTTTGCAAATCTGAGGGCTACAAGAACAGTTGATTACTATTTACGTATCATATAGACTAATTAAAGTAAACGTATCTTTAAATAGGCTTATATTATTAGTATCAACAAAACATTTACTGGCATGAGTCAGAGGCCGTTTAACGAAACGAACACTTCTCTGTCCTTAACTCTCTCTCTCTCTCTCTCTCTCTCTCTCTCTCTCTCTCTCTCTCTCTCTCTCTCTCTCTCTCTCTCGTTGTAATCTAACCAGAAACTTCGTTTTGTTATTATTACTGGAAACGAGCAATGATTTTTTTCATTATTTGTGCTTTTGGACTGTTATATGTAAACTTTGCGCACCGCAAGCTAGTATGTATTCATTCGCTCGGAAACTAGTTCCGCATATGAGGCGTCACTAAAAAACATAGAAAAATACGACATAAAAAGTGTCGAAAATCATCATAACCTCAAAATTTTTGTTGTAATCTAACCAGAAACTTATTTTTATTAATATACTGTGCTAAACTATAAAGGATTTTTATCATAGTATGAGTTTTTTAAAAGCGTCGTTAACTCGGAGCGTCGGAAGCGTCAGCGTCGTAACCTCGGAACAAGCGTCGTAACCCAGGACGGATTTTTCCATTGAATATTTAAGAAAAAGCGTCGTAACCTCGGAACGTCGTAAGCCGGAACCGTCGTAACCCGGAGGACCGCCATGTATATATAATATATATATATATATATATATATATATATATATTATATAATATATATATATATATGTATATATATATTTTATTTCAACAGGAGACACACCAGACGCAGTCCAAACACCAACTACTCTTTGAGCTCATCTCCCTAAGAGCCACTTCCCAAACCACGTGACTAGCTTCTAGTCATGTATATTTCCAGAGCCAATTCCTTTAATACCTCCCTCCCTCCCATTTTTCAGCCATCTCTCTGATACAGGACCCACCTCTCTGATACAAGGTACAGTGCAAGGACTTTAAGAGTTTTGCCAGTCATGTAGTTCCTTTTTATATTGCTATTCCAACACAGTTCTCATACAGACCTGACATTGTTATTACGTATTTGCGTTCATAAATGAATTCAATAGTTATATCAAGGATCTGTTGGTGCCTTCAGCACATCCTTGAGCCCTTAATTGTGCTAATTTTGTCAGTTAATCGCATGCCTTCTCCATTTCTTGATTGTGCTTTCATTGCCATGGTAAACCCACTGCAATTGATTCATGGTACCCTTCAAGTGAAATCCCCTGCATCCAGTTATCAACTGTTCATCCTTAATTTAGTGCTCCGACAGGAACCCATTATCTGTCCTAATTATACCCATCTTCTGATTTGTGTTTTTATAAATATATGTGATTCTAGTTATACTAAGAGTTTATCCAAAATTCCCCTTTCTTGTATAGCCCTTGGCTCATTTTCTTTTCTTCCATGTTCTACCAACTGAAGAATTCTAGCCAGATTGTATCATCCCTTGTAGTAAGTCCCCTTCCCAGATTTAGAATATAAAAGTGGCAACCCTTGTTCAAGATTTGTAGCCTACAACAACATTGCAAGTCCAGCAAATATCTTGTCTCAAGTGCTAGGGAGACGCCCTAGATATCTCCACCTCTGACACCCTGTTTGAGTGCATATAGTTCAAGGACTTCTACTATCAACCTGGTGTTCTCGCCACTCACCTCTGTGACAAAGCCCCCATGGTGTTCGCAGAGTGCTGCCGCTTGGTGAATGAATGGGACACATTCCATCTTCACCTCAGCTCCTTAGGACAAAAGATAAGTCCCCCTTCTCACATCTCTGGACTAAATCAGATAAAAAATGGGCATCCTCAAAGGAAACCGGTGTGCAACCATTGTAAGGTCGGGCACTTTGGTAAACAACCACCAGCCTGCTCCATCCATGGGGGCAGTGCCACAAAAGGACTAGCAAAGAAATTAGCAAGGACTGTACCCAGAAAGGTCACGTCCACAAAATATAGGTACGTACTATCCAAAATACACTGCACCCAAAGCAGTCCACACCACTGTCAGTTCCTGACAGCCTGCTGAGTGGATAGGCCTGTATGTTGTGGCCATAGCATCCCTCAATGGCTCCACTCTACCTGAATGCTACCAAACATCAAATCACCGACACCGGGTCAGAGATCAGCATCATCACTTGGGAGAAACTGCCTCCCAGTGCCACTATCCATGAAGAGGAGCAGATGACCATCTGCTAGGTAAACGGTAATGTCAAGGACCTCCCTACAGTTCATCCATGGGTTACCCAGGTGATTCCTCCAGAGAAAGAGAACACCTCTTCAGAGTTGTCCAGTCCCTTGCAAATGGACGTCCCCTCCTCCTGGGCCAAGATCTTGCCCAGTGGAGGGACACCTTGATCCCTCTGTACTGATTGATAGCCACAACCCTTGATAAACCTGAGAAGGCACCTACCATTGATGCCGATCTGCTACCTGGCGATCTCTCATCAGAAGGGCCTTGGCTACAGGGACAGCCTGATATCCCACTTGACCAATCTTTCTCTGCACCTGCGACCACCCTCCTCATCATGGGGCGGATGCCTCCCTTCCTATCTTAAGCAGGGAACAACTTACCCATGCCCAGACTGAGGACACCACCCTCCAGTGCCTTAGCTCACAAGGTATCACTGACAAGGAAGGATGAAATGAAGGACCTTGTAGAGGATGACTTCCTCCTGCAGGAAGTCATCCTCTACATAATGGCATTGGAGGGCACTTCGGTGTCACCTGGACCATCCTGGCCGTCAAAGGAAGATTCTACTGGCTGGGACTATGAACGACTGTCAAGGCCTTTGTAGCCTTGTGCTCCACCTGTCAAATCATGGTAAACCATAATGAAGTTATCCCCAGTCATTTTTTTCATATTTCCCATGTTATGATTACAGCTTTTTGTACTTCAATAACTAGAAAATATAGTAAAAAACAGTAAATTAGATAAGATTTTAGCATAATTGTGGCATTCCAAATCTTTTTCCGATACGATAAGCAGGAGAGGGATGTAGGCCTAGCTTTCAATCATCTTGACATATTGAAGTAAAGGATGCTGGGCAAAGTTTTGATAAATTGTTTAGGTAAGGAAATCTTTACTTTTTTTCATTTTGTAAACTGTTTAGGTAATGAATTCTTTGCTTTTTTATTTTTATACCTTTTTTAACAGTCTTCTGGCGTAAGTCGTTTCCTGACTTCTGTTGTTCCTCAAGAATGGAACTCTGACATAACCCAGGGACTGCGGGTGGTATATAATAAACTTATGCATAACTGCCAAAATATTAATACTACCATGCTTTAAAAGACAATGTGGGTACAAGTTTGTGTGGTACCTCTGAACTAAAAATGAACAACAATTGGTGCACAGGATGCAAAAGATTGACCACCCCTGAATTAGTGGAACACTGATCTTTGCAAGCTGTAGTGATGACTTTGGCAGCCTCAATGAAAATCCTTTCTGACTGAGGCTTGATTATCTCCACATGTGGAGATCTACTATTTCGAGACTGTTGTAAAGTTTCTCTTACCTGGACAGACTCCATGGAATATCTCCCAAATGAGCAAGAAGATCCAGTAACTACTGCTGATGATAGAAATTAGGCTGAAAGGTGAAAATGAACAAGTTGTCCCTGTTGTGTACTTATGGCCTCAACATTCCGAGTTCTTGGACTATCTCTATTACAGCTGTGGCTCATAAACTGGTCACCTAGAGGCTCCTAGTCTTACTAATTTTTAGGTAGAATGAATCTTCCACTAGTTTGTGCTATCCTGGATTAAATGTTTGGTTTTTTGTATTTGTTCTTCTGGTGAAATACAGTTTGCAATGGTGAGCTGACAGAGAGCCTTGAAATTCATTTTCACATGATTTTTGGGTACACCACTGCTGCTGAATTGTTGCATGTGACACCTACACCTTCACTATAGAGGCGGCTGGCAAGGCTTGGGAAATTAGAAAGCTAGTGTGGCATCTTTTGTTGCATGTAGTACATAATTCTGAAGCTTGATAATCTAAAAGACGTATTTTGCTACCAATATGGCCTTTGATGTGAATACCAAGAAATTACTTGGCTGGGAGGCTGCTGATCATAACTTGCCGAAATGGGGCTGAAGGGGCTACGTAGACCCAGAACACAGAGAGATTAGCTACAACTTGGCCTGGGTTGTTCCTGCATAAATAAATTTCAAGATGTCAGCCTAGAGTCTTCTGATCCTCTCCACATGATGTGCATGAGATTATGACAAATGAGAAATGAGATGGCTTGGATATATCCTTCACACAACAACAACATCAATAATTGTTTGTGTTAGTGATAGCCGGACTTCTGCAGCCACCAGAGTTGGGAGACAGACACCTACATGGACAAAAACCGTGATAAAGGAGGCAGGAGGTGATTTGTGGAAGATGAACCACAGGAAAAGAATAAAGGATGAAATTTTCTGTCTTAGGAAAAATAAAATCTATAGAACCATTTATAATATAAATAAATGCTGTCAATCTGCTATACATATGCTGTGATAATATCCTAATATCTATCAGTTTATGTAATCCTCTGCAGGCTGAGGCTGTACTAACTGATCAAGAGAAAATATGTATCATTCATTCTCTCCATATACTTGAACTTGAGAGATATGAATGGCTGACATCTGTTATCGTGTGCTGAACTGGTGAAGACAATGGGCTATTCCATCTCACATTTGTGTAACACATGGTAGTATCACCCAATCTGCTGCTTCTTTTTTCAAGATTGGAGTTATTGGGGTTAAGTGCTGGTGCAAAAATGGTTAAGTAAAAGCAATGGACTTGAAATGAAGTAAAATATTTATCTTAATCAAAATAATTCTTTATTTGTAGAAAATACATTTATAATTTTAAAAAACTTGACATCTGGAATACACACACTCCTGTTCTTATCAGGTTTTATAAATTCACTCTCAAGTTCACTTTCTGGTGTGTAATGTCAACCCCTCTGACTAGCTAAGATGGGGGTAAGCAGTTGATGAGCAAGTGTTCATGAACTGTTTCCTTTTGAAGTAATTTTGGAATATTTTGTACGTGCATTCATTTTTCATATTAAGTTGGCTTGTACTGAAGTATTATTTAAGAGATAAGTTTCTATACATAAATCATCAAGTTAGGCAGTATACAGGTGTTATTGGGAAAATATATAGAAATGAAAGTATTGTTAATATAAAATTCCTCACTATATTATTGTAAAATAATTGTTTTATAAACTAAAGGTTCTGGGAAAATTTTGTATAAAAAGGTTATTTGTTTACATATAAATACATACCTATTTTTGGGTATACTGAACCAGTATTCAGGACGCATTCTTTTCTTGCCATATGACATCACAGGAGTAGATTTAGGGAGACTCTTGCCTGCTGGTTTGCCCATCTTCAAACAAAGATATAGTGGAGGATCTTCACATGAAGCTGCAGGCTTTGGAATCAATTCTGCATTAAATATAAAATAACACATATAAGATATCTTTATTAGCAACTCAAGATAGTGATCTATATAAGACATTTCAGTTCTTGAACTATTCCTTGAAAATTAATGTTCATTAAAACACATTTAAGCAAGGTTTGGAGTGAAGAAGCTTCTATTAAGAGCTTCACTATCCTACAGCAGGCGCACAAGGTCCCAAAAGTGCACAGATTAGCTGAAACAGTGCTGTAGGGAGAGCAACCATTTCGTGCTAGGATAAAAATAATGCTGCTAGATAGGAAAATTTGCACAGGAATAAGAGGTGCAATAGAAAAATAGGGGAAGATGACACCTGAAACAAAAGCTTTTGGGATTGAAGTGGTGGATTTAGTAAATGAGGAAGCATTGAGCCCTAAAAAAAGTTTTGGTACCTTTAATAGAGTCCTCCTTGAAGCCTAAATCTTTATGTAGGAAAAAGTTTACATTAGTTTCAAAACCATTTAAAGGTGCAATACATTTCTGTAAATTTTAAGTGTTATTTATTCATAATATACATAGTATACAGGATTACTATAGGGATGGACTTACAATCCCGAAACAGTGTGTTTTTGGAAGAATACATCAGTCAACTTCCAGAGGGAATAATTTGGACAAAGGTAGGGTCTTAGATTAAAATTTCTGATGAAAATATAATATTCTATGTCATAAATGACAGCCAAACCCGATAGCAAACAGTCCCACCAAAGGACCCATTAAGGCATTTAAAAGGCCAAATGACTGACAGTCTCGATGTTATATCCAGTAATGTCCAAGGAATTACAAAACTCAATGATGCAACCAGTTTTGCTCCTTTCTCAGAGGTTACATGACTACTGACTATATCTGATACTTTGACTATAAAATAAAATTAAATCCCAAGACCTAAGTAGATATGTAACATTTATAATCTCAAGGCTGGTGCAAACTGTTTTGGGACTACTGTAAATGTTCCCCCTTGGGCAGAGCGTCAGTTAAGAACCTCTGGGAAAACAACTGTGCCCTTGCAATTAAAAGAAAATGAACTGGACAAGGTGAAACCTAAAGTAACAACCAATGAAACCTAGTCCATCTCTAGTATAGACTGATTATCACAGCTATTACCACAACAATTGCTCCAATGCTCATAATGTACTTAGATCCCGGTATGCATAAGCAGAACCGAACTTCACGAAATGTCATAAACAAATAAAATACCACTCAGTCATTTATACACATCCCTCGATTTAAAAAAATGCTTTTATAAAAGGTGTTAAAGTATTTCTTATATGCATTTTCAAAAAAAATCATATGAGCCCCATTACACTTATAATTAGCCCTTTTGGGGTCATGAGATCACTTATTTCAAAGAAAGAAAACATCTGTGAGTTACTAGTACTGCAAGAATACAAAGATTGTACGTCTTATTTTGTAACAATCCTATTCTTCATGTCATCTGATGTGTGAGCTAATGGAAATTTGCAGGGCTGGAAGAGGATAATTCTTATGAATAACAGGTGTGGGGGAAAAATGTTGTATTTAAAGAACTTTGTTTACATCATGATCATTACTTAATTACTGTAGTCCTAATTTCAATTTAGGTGGGAAGAACCAACCTGCTATAAAACATCCAGACAGACTACTTGAATCCTGTGCAAACCACATCAAAGTTTCTAGGGATAGATCTTGAACAACAGAACTTGTATTGTTAAAATATACAGGGAGTTATTGCTATATTATTAAGTAGTTTAACCAGACCACAGAGCTAATTTATTTAGCTCTTAAAGAACTGGCCCAAGGATTTGTCTGTTTATGTTGAAGTTTAGAGTTTATTTATTAAACTACAGTTCCTTAAATTTTTTTCAAATTGGCTTTACTGAAAATGGAGGATGATCTGATGAAAATGTTTACAGTACACAAATGATTTTTTTTCCAAAGTGATTTGTTGATTATATTTTGGACATTCACACAAAAAATGTTTAATAGTTAGTGTTAATTTACAGTCTGTATATAAGAGGATTGGGTCATGTGGACTATTCATCAAATATCTATGGTCAAATGAGAACGACCAACTCTAAAAAGTCAAAACTTGGCTTAATCTGTTTCAATTTGTCACTACCATGTTCACTATTCCATACACTTTCTCATTGTTTATTACTATATTGGGCTTTTGAGTTGTTATATATCACTAATAGGAATGTCTACATGTGATCTTGTCAGTAGTTGCAGCATTGGCTGCTTCATCAGCTTCTCCAGTTCTACTGTATTTCAGCACTTCACAACTTTCATATAATAGTAATTTGTTAAGTGGAAAGTTAATAAATTGTGCAAAGGTTTTTGAAATATAATTTTAATGGGTTTCCATAGTAATAATAATTGCTAAAAATTATATATTTCTGTGATGGTATACCTTAATTAATTTTCATGCCTGATCTTACTGTAAATACTTCTGTAAAAACAGAAGCATTGTTAACAAGAAAAACTGTATGCAATATCCCGTTGTATTATATTGCTCAGTGTGGACCTTTACATAAACGTGTTCTACTGCATGTTGTATATGATGATTTGGGATATAAATATACAGTAGATATTAAATACCTAATTACCTGAAGTGCATACAAGTTTGTATCTCATGCAGAGTCCAAGGAGGAGATATCTCTAATACTGGAGAAACTTTATAGTATGTACTGGGTAAGGTTTTTATAAATAGTGTATCTCTGTTTGATCAAAAAAGATTTTTGTCAATGAACTAATTATTTGTGTTTTTGTTCCAATATACATATAACTAAGTCACAATGAAGAGTTAGGAGCAGTTCACCACTTTTATTTGGAGAGCACAGTCTGGGGAAAATTTAAAAGCTCCAGTACTTATTTCAAGTACAGTACCACATTATGCACGGCATCTAAATTTTTCAAAGCTGTATCTGAGGCTGAACTGTATATCTGACACTTGGTCTAGAATATGCATATCATTTGCTTTGTCTGCTATCTCCCTAATATGTGAGATAGTTTCTGAATTTGGTTTTATACAGGCTATATGGTCCATCCAGTTCACACGTGTCAGAGATTATGCCTAAGAATTTTGCTATCTAACTTATGGGTATACATGTACTTATGATGATGTCAGTTTTTCATTTGTCACTTTCTTAATTTTTCACAGTACATTATTATAGAACATTACTGCTATGGTCTTTTAAGGGAGTTGCCTTATGAGATAGATATATGATATGCATATGTTAGCCTGGTTGTTGTAATTGAAGAATGTGAAACAATCTGCCAACCATCAGCTACAAACCCATTTGGAAATGCAACTTGAAGACCCAAACTACCATACCAGTATACTGGCATAGGAGCAATTAGGCATAGGAGGTAATGATGATGATATATTCAGAAGGAACCTTTCCTAAAACAGAGACCATATGGTTCACTAATGCCACAGAACCAAGTCAGCCTGTCTGCTTTGACATCAGTTATATCTTGTAGGCTTTTAAAACAACTGAGTCAGAACTGGATACCATTTTGAATAACTTCCTCCATGGTGTGTCCATTGAACAAGAAAAACACATGGGCAACACCCACATGCTTCTTGGTTCTCTAGAGATACACAGAAATTGCTCTGACATAGTACAGGCTAATGCCTTCTGCGAACTGGCATATTAAGAGTACGACAGAATGGTAAAGGATGGAGTGGCTTTCTACTTTATGGTCAATACTCTTCTCAACAAAACTTGACAATTGCTGTAGTTTATCATTATCATTAAGTAGTTTAACCAAACCACTGAGTCAAGATACTGAATGCTCATAGGAATGGCCCAAAGTGTTTGCCAGTTACCCTTTTGGTCCCACTGGGGCTCCATAAGACATACAGACTTAGATTGATAACTTTCTAATAGCTGGTCTCAGCTAGAATAATGCCATAGTTAGTACTACACTGATGAAATATGTTACAAAGGCTGTTTGCAGCAGGTGGTTCCGTAAGCAGACTGCAATTTGCAACAGAGCAAGTGACATTTGGGTCTTGTTTGGAACCAGCCTTGTAATGGGAAAAACAAAATAACACAAGTAGTAGCAGCTTGCGAGCCACATATATCCATCAAATAAGTGGAACATAAATTGGGATTTAAGACAGATTTGGTTTCAAGTACATCACTGCAATGACCAGTAAATACACAAACTCTTTAAATTAGTCACAAGTCACAATACTATGCACAAAAATATATTTTGGGTAAGATATGTTTTATAGTAATATAATTAGATTAAATGTATTATCATACTCCAATTACTACAGACAGTTACAAGTCATAAGTCACAATACAGTGAAACACCCATATTCAAGCACTCTGGATTTGCGGATTTCTCTCTGGAACATATACCCCCATTATTCGTGGAAAATTTGCCTATTTGCATTATTTTTCTATGAGAAATGTCCACAATTTTTTTTTTCAATTTAATTATAAATTGCACTTTTTACGATAAAATTATATTTAAAAAACCAAGTACAAACATTCTCAGTGGGTTTTTCTTGAGTTTTAAGTAACAAAATAGGAAGTTTTAAGCATTTCTATAGAGGTTTCCACTATTCATGGATTCTAGTTATTTGCTGGTGGGTCTGGTACACATCCTCACGACTACGGGAGCACACTGCACAATGTGTAAATACTGTACAGTATATGTATGCTATATTTGGTGGCACAAAGTTATGGTAATATAATAAAACTATAATTTTATTATCATCTTATTCAAATATTTCAAACCAATAGAAGAGAAGTACTAGAAAGAATTTCATCCTGCTAAGAAAATACCATGCAGCCTGGATAGATACATTAACAGTATACCTGTATTTGTAAGGGGGCAGTACGTATGAGCATTGCTCAATTAAAGGCCCATGAAGATAATTCTAATTAAACCCCTTAACACCACTTTATATTGAAAATTAGAAAAGGATCCAAGAGATGTCAATATAGACGAACATTCTACCCAAGAATGTAAACAACAGATTTGTGCTCAGGGGACACCCTCTTAGAGCAGAAAAAAGTTGTGTCAACTTTTAAAGACTCGAGAATAATAAGACCCTCCCTTACCCATACCATAGTTGCCAGGTCTGTGGAAGAAGGGCGAGTCATGATCTGGGCAGCCACTGCATTTATATTCCATCAATGTATCAACAATGGCACTATTCCAGCCTAGACCAACTATGAGAGAATTCTTTATATTAGTTGGTCTGTCTTGTGGAGCTCAAGTGGGGCAATAAGGGTAACTCCTTTGAGGACAAGCAGCAGCTACACTAGGACATTAAGATACGTAAATTTAAAAGGATGAAGATTATGAAAAAATTTCTTAGTTGACTATGTACTTCTAAAACTTGAAAAATTCACTCATTGCTGAAGCTTGGACATACAAGGTATGTATAACTGTTGAAATGTAATGATAACTATGAAAAATAATATTAGATAGGATAGCATAAAACATAAGAGAGAGTACAGAGTACAGTGGAAATAATGAGAGAGAGAGAGAGAAGAGAGAGATAGAGAGAGAGAGGAGAGAGAGAGAGCGAGAGAGAGAGAGAGAGAGAGAGAGAGAGAGAGAGAGAGAGAGAGAGAGAGAGAGAGAGAGAGGTGAACTTTGGCGTGTGAGTCAAATTTAGTCAACAACCATAGATGCAACAAACCTATTAGGCACCGGACACTGGTGAGACGGTGAGCGGCAACAGCCATAACACTCTCGATGAAATCTTAAAAGTGCAATAAAACAGTTTACCTGTGACCTCGCACTAAACTCACTCAGCTTCCAATCACACGGGAGCCACACCTCAAAGAGGAGGTATTAACATGTTAATTTAGCAAGCTCCACCTTCAAAAGGAGGAATTAACATATTAACCCCACCTAAAAGGAGATGGGATAAGATAAGAGAGAGTCAGCTCCATGAATCCAGACCCCGTTTGGGCGGGAACCTGGAACATACACTGCCTTTCAACTTGTGAATTATAATTTGTACAAGGGAATTTTTATTACAATAGCTGAGGGGCTTCAATAGCACTGAAAATAACTTTTTTTGCAAAACAATTCTCCATATAAACAGATACAGGCAGCCCTCAGTTAACAGTGGGGGGTTCCGTCCCCAGCTGATGCTGCTACTGAAAACCAGCAATAACAGCACTAAAAACCTGCTTAATGGAACCGCTAACCGAATATTGGTGCTGTTAACCAGAGATTGGCGCTGCTGCTAACTAGAAATTGGCGCTGCTAACCGGATATCGGCACTGCTAACCAGATATTGGCACCAAAAATCCAGTTAACAGCGTCGCTAGAGAAGCACCGTAAAACCGAATAGCCGTTAACTGATACCGCGGTTAACTGAGGGCTGCCTGTAGTGATTTGCTCACAAGTCCCACTTTTAAAGAACCAATAACCACAAACAATGGTACCATATCCCTATAGTTCCAAACTTCTCAAGAACTTGTCTAGTAATTCAAAATGAAACAACCTACCTCTGGAACAAACCAAAAAGGACAAGCTTTCGCAAAAGCAATGTCTATGTTTTTTCATATAAGTAGTATAGACATTAATTTACTGGAAGATTGCTATGCAAGTTAAAAACCTTACTGGTTTGTCCCTAAGAAAGGATTTTCTTTTAGAGTTATAATAGCCATTATAATAATTATGAAACCTCCACCATAAATTGTTAGGCCCATCAGTGAACCTCATACACTTCACTGTAGGCATTACTTAAAGGTTCTTTGCAGCATCCCTTTAGTCCCTAGCTGCAACACCATTTATTTCTTTCACTGTACCTCCATTCAGATTCTCTTAATTTCATCTTACGTTCCACCCACTCCTAACAATTGTTTCATAGTGCAACTGCAGGGCTTTCCTTCTGTTACAAATTTGAAAATAAAGGGACTAACAAAATATGGAAAACAAATCAACAAAATTGGTAATAACTGCCAGCCACTCTAGATTAACTTCATTCATCTTCACCAATGAGTACTGACCATTAGATTATCTTCAATCATTAGGTTAAAATTCTATATAAACCAAGATAAACTAGTCTTGTGCTTTTTCAAACATTTTTAGCCAAATTAGTAGCCCTTTCAACAACAGGCCCCTGTATATAAGCTGGTACCAATTAATAAGAACAAGTACGTTTGTTAGTAAATGGATATTTTGTGCATGGTCAAAGCTCCTATAAGACTCTTGTAGTACCCAACTTAAAAAGTGTTAATATATTACCATGAGGCAACCTGGTAATTATCAGCATTTGTTTACAGTTAACCAGGTTCCTCCCATAAGGATATTGTTTCTCTCATTTTACTTGTGAAAATTTATTGATGTTAATTTTCTTTGCTGTTTTTACATTTTGAGGAGAAACCTTTTTTAAACAATCCACCTCCCCATGCAACAGATCTTGATTAGAATGAATTAGGTGAGAGGCTGGAGATCATTATTATTAGTAAGGCGACTTAGGTTTTATTCTGTCACTTTTATCCATAGACAAGAAAGAGTTAGTTTGCAAAAGCACAGGACAAACTAAAGGGCAAGTTCTGCTCACTTTTTCTCAATGTAGCCAACATATTAATTTTATTATAATCATGCTTCTGTTTTCATTGTAAGATATCACAAGCAGAAATTATAATGGTCTCCATCTATACCTTTCCCACCGTTACCCCTACATTTAGGGGTCGGTTGCCCGATATCAAAGGCATCATCCTCCATCAAACCTCTTCTCTCCATATCTTCCTTCACTTTACCTTCCCATCTAATTCTCTTGTCTCCTTCTCGATCTTCTTCCTCTAACAGGTTCTCCCCAAGCCCTCTTCACTCCCTCCTCGTCATATATCCTTAACACATGCCCATACAATCTCAATCGTAACACTCTTATCACCTCTGAAATCTTTACTGAGCCTGCTCTTCTTATTTCATCATTTTCCACTCTCTCAAACAGTGATATTCCCATAATCCGCCTCATCATTCTCATCTTTGTTCTCTCAAGGTTTGCTGCTTCTTTTTGTCTTAGAGCCCATTTTCAATCCATATATCAACACAGGGTGTTATCACTGTGCTATAGATCTTGACTTTTAGCTTGAATGGCATTTTCTTATCACATACTAATCCAGCTACATCTCTCCACTTCCCCAACGCCACTTTTATCCAACTGTAAACTTCAGCCTACTGCAACTTCAGCCTCACATCCTCCCTCTTGGCTTAAAATAGATCCTAAGTATTTAAACTTTTCTGTCTGACCAGCCTTAATACCAAATGAGATAGAAGCCAGTATTATCACTTAAAATTTTATAACTTGAACTGGAGTTACTATAACTACACCTCAATAAGCACACACGCTGCTTGAGTAACAATTCAAAAAGTTTTTACTCAAGAAGACAACAACAACAACACATCATCATCATCATCATCATCTTCATCATTATCAAAGTTTAATCAGATCACTGAACTACTATTTACAAGATTTCATTAAATAATTAGGTAATTATTTCCTGCCTAATCTCTCAACCCCAAAAATTATTAGTGTGGAGCAAAATTAATCTGTTGTAATTCATATTATGTATATGACAGCTTCTGAGTTTAGCAGTGTCTTTCATTAATTGCTGTATATTTATTTTTCATGTTAATGCTACTTATGGTGCCATTTTGAAGAAGAATAGTTTTCCTTTGTTGTAGTACTACGAACAATATAAAACCACCAAAATAAAAAGTCTATATGAGGAGTAAAAATGTTTTACAAATCTCAATCCGAGAATTTCAAGCCATCAGCACCTCAAGGGGTTAAGTTGAAAACTCATTCTCCAGAGTGCAAGCTTTACGATGGAACACAACAATACATATATGTAAAAATGTATAATTTAACTTTCACATGAAAAAGATAACACCAACATCAAAATATGAAGCATACCAGCAAGCAAATGAATAAAGTAACACTAACCACAGCTCAAATATCAGGCGACAACAAATGAGTGATCTGGAGCGTGATTCCAAATAACTTCACAAACATATTCAAATAAGAATAGTGGGGGTTGATGCATGATATTATCCAGGTAGTAAGTGTGAACATATAATGAATACAAACATTAAACCACAGTACATTGCCATTAATTAGGCAGTGACAGCAATGTACCTAATTTACCACAACAATAATAAAACCAAATTAACTGTTACAATTTCTACCACATCCAAACAATGTGTGACAGACAATATAATAATTGAAAAAACATTTATAAAAGCTCCTTTAATTTCACATTCACCAAAAATCACTGATTACTAAGAGCAACCATTCTATAAAATCTCAGCAGATTGAGTATTCGCCAAATACTGAATTTCCCTTATATTAAAAATTCTCTGGAGCATTTATTATTTGAGGAAAATCCATTATTCGATCCTTGGGACATCTGGCAATCCTTTTGCACTTTTAAGCGACATGGCAACCTATCTAGTATTCTTCCATGTGGGTGGAGAGTAAATATCTAAATATTGTCATATCTGGTTGTGCACATACATTTTTTGTGTATTTAGCCCCATTTAGTGTGCTTTTTTTTTGCAATGAGAAAAAACAGGTTGCTATCCCAAGAGAACATAGCTCAGATAATCACCTTACATAAGGTTAATATAACTTACAAGGATATTGCGGAAGTTGTGGGCGTGACCGTATGCACAGTGCAAATTTCAATTCGCAAGTTCAAAGGATGTTCCATGGAAATACCCATCCACGCTCCTCGTGGCCATCACCCACGGGAAATAAATGAGGCTACAGCACGGCTCATAAAGAGAGAGGTGGACAGGAATCCTAGGATTACAGCACGTATCCTCAAATAGGAGAATAAAGTGTTGGAGAACACAAGACAATCTTGTATTAGCTCACCCTCGGATTTCGCGAGCATGCTGCGAAACGTTGGCAACTCCTCATCACCCTAAAGCAAAGGGTGACCAGGTTCTCTTTTTACAAGAGACAGATTGCATGGGTGGAGGAAAGGTGGAAATGTGTCCTCTGGACAGATGAAGTCACGTTCACAGTGACAAGCAACAGGTGGGGGAAAGTTAAAAGGAGGGCTTAATCTAAAACAACATGATCCCTATGACCCCAAGTTCGTGCAGCACACAGTAAAATACCCCCAGTATCTGATGGGATGGTGCTGTTTTTCCTTCTATGGCACTAGAAAACTCATCATACTGCCAAAGAATCAAACTGACCAAAGACAGTATACTTTGAACTCCTAGTTGACTATTTGGGAGATTGCTTTGAGGCCACCAACAATGGCTTCTTTCAGCAAGACAATGCCCCTGCACATACCGCAAAATTAATTGAAAATTATCTTGATTTTTGTATCATCAATTGCTTCAAGACTGGCCAGGCGACTTGTCAGATCTGAATCCTATCGAGAACTTGTGGGGGATTGAAATCGCAATTACGGAACCATGATGTCTCCTCCATTCCCATGTTCGAGGTTGCATTTGGTGACATCTGGGACAATCTTGACCCCCAACTATTGATGAACCTGGCCCTTTCACTTCCACATCATCTAAAAGCCATCATCAAGGCCAAAGGAGGCTCGATGAAGTATTAAATTAGGGTATATGAAATCCTTATTATTATTATTTTTATATTTGGTATCCATCTTTCAGCTCAAACGTAAGTATATTTATTGACGAATACTCAATCAGCCGAGACTGTATATAGTACAGTGGTACCTCGTATGAAATTTAATTTTCAATATAAAATTTAGCATAAAAGATGTATAAAATCGTACGTAACCGCGGTGATGTCACGCGCAGCTGACTTGAGACTGAATGAGGGAGTGTTGATATGTTGAGGAGAGAAGGAGAAGAGAGAGTTAAAATATTACTGTATGTATGTAAATGCAATAACAATTCACATAAAAAAAGGGAATTTCCCAATAAATTTAATGTTATAAAATATGAAAACAATCAAATTCTACACAGTAAAAGAAAGTCGTAATTGAGCCACTGTTCAGTGCACCGAGTGAGATGGTCAAGAAACAATATCAACAAAATAGTAAATGAAAGAACAAAGCTTTTAACTATAAGATTTAGCATGAACGATTAACAAAATCATTCATCATAGCAGTGATGCACAGCTAACTTGAGGTAGAATGCGGGGGCGTTTATATTTTTTAAGATTAATAGACGAATGATTTTAAGTTATCCTGCGTCGTGATATTGCTGAGGAGAAAAGAGACAGTAAAATCTTTACTATACAGGCAGTCCCCAGGTTAACAGGGGTTCTGTTCTTGAGACACGTAAACCGAAAATCGTCGTAAGCCCGAACATCGTCAAAAATCCTAAGAAAACCTTACTTTTAATGCTTTGGGTGCATTAAAAACTATGTAAACTGCATTCTTAATGCATTTTTCATAAAAAAACTTCAAATATTGATTATTTTGCATTTTTGGTGTAATATTTTTTCTGCCAGATCAGCATTGCAGGCGGCGTAACCCTGGAAATAATTTCTGATGAATATAGTAATTGAAAAGCGCCTTAACCTCGGAACGTCATGAGCCGAACCCGTCATAACCTGGGGACTGCCTGTAATATGTATGTAAAAGCAGCACCAATTTACATAAAAAATAAAATGTTATTTCACAATGAATTAAAGATAATTCTAAAACATAAAAACAATCAAATGCAATACAATAAAAAAAAACTTACTTGAGCCAGTGTGCTGTGTGCTGAGAGTGAGACGATAGAGAGAGAAGAGGAGAGGGAAGAAAGGGTCTGCTTCCCACTGACTTATAAGCTGGGCTTATAGGTCAGTGGGAAATCAGTTCTTTTTGTTGCGGTAAAATACCTATCTAGTGACAATTGCTTTTTACCATTTTTTACTACTGTAAAAGTAAGTCAGCTCTGTAATAAACAAACTGGCGCTGTGTTCTGCTTCTGACATGCCTTGGATTGTCTGTTTAAACGG
Source organism: Macrobrachium nipponense (assembly GCF_015104395.2). Taxonomy (NCBI): domain Eukaryota; kingdom Metazoa; phylum Arthropoda; class Malacostraca; order Decapoda; family Palaemonidae; genus Macrobrachium; species Macrobrachium nipponense. The sequence goes on along the minus strand of NC_087212.1, from coordinate 77,636,778 downwards.
ATTCCTTGTGAAATGTTATTTTATCTCTCTTTCTTTTTCTTGCATTCTTGTCTTATTACTTATCTGTTTGCAAAATCCTCATGCTTATTTTAAAGTCTACCGTTTCCCAACAGTAAGTTGATGTATTGTGGCATAATTAATCTCTTTCGTGCACTTAAGATCCAAGTGTAAACACGCTGATTACTCTCTCTCTCTCTCTCTCTCTCTCTCTCTCTCTCTCTCTCTCTCTCTCTCTCTCTCTCTCTCTCTCTCTCAGACACAATTGGACACACACTATCGATTCCTCTGATTATCTTTGTAAAATGTGAATAAAATTCATTTTGTTATCAACCTTTGCCTAGTGCGACCATTTTGGTTTCCTCAAAGGATTCCTGTCTCTCCTCCCTCCATCCCCCATCTGGCCAGGTGCTATTTTCACCAAACAATTTGTAAATCATAAAAAAAAATAGTAAAATTTCGAAAATTTTACTTCATATAACGCACTATTTCATTACTTTACACTTAATTTAACTTTTGAACACATTATTAATAGAAAAAATAGGAAAAAGGGACTTTTGGGTTGGCTGTAATGAATTATCCTGATTCCTTTTATTTCTTATGGGGAGTTTTGTTTTATATTTCAAACAAATTGTACTTCGAACAGCCTTATGGAACGGATGTACTACTGTATAGTCAATTTCTGCAAAATTCATTCATTCCAAACTAAGATCTTTGAAATTCAGAGTACAAAATATAACTACCTGTACATATTACTGAAGTATTCTTATAACATTGACCAACCAAGTCATAAATACTGCCATAAATCAAGTCAACCACATAAGGAACCATCTTAATGGGCAAAGTGAATGCCTTGATTGAAGACAAATTAGCACCTTCATCAAAAGGCACACCCTCACTGCTGCTTCTGGTATAATGCCCTCAAAGATCTATAATGGATAGGCTAAGTCCTTGAGAATAACTACTATCCTAAAAGGTATGTTGACTGTCACATAAAGAAAATCCTTGATTCATGGCATATGGGAATGCCTTCCCCTTCTTGTCCCAATGACATGTCTGACATCAAACTCTTCTAGAGTAATTCCTCGATTATCTGCATTCACATTATCAATAACTCAAACATTATCCACATGCATCAAAATGTGGTTTGGACTGCCATTCAAAAACCACATCCAAATTCCAGGACAGCGACTAAGGCTCTTTTTGTTTCTCTGTGTCAAAAGATTTAATTAGATCTGAGAGATCTTTTTAAGCCGTCACATCTACAACTCTGAACATAGCTCAGCATTGCTCTATATCCTTTGATAGTCGACGCAAAAAGGCCCCTGGATGACCTTAAGTATATCAAGAAATCCACATTTTCTGCTATAGTCGTCTTAGAAGACAATATGTTATGTCCCTTGCACCAAGACCGGAAGACTGTCCACTTTACTTGGTACACATTGCTTGAGGATTTTCTTCTGCATTGAGCAATAGCTCTTGTAGCTTGTCTTGAAAAGCCTTTTGCTTGTAAGAGTCGTCGGACAGTCTGAATGTGGTCAGGGCCAGAGTGGACAGTCCTTGGTGGAACTGTTGGAAATGGGGCTGTCTGAGCAGACTGTTCTTTTGAGGTAACATCCTTGGAAAATCTGTGAGCAGCTCTAACAGGTTCGGAAACCATTCCTGAGCAGGCCAGAAGGGTGCAATGAGGGTCACGGAAATGTTCTAGTGAGACCTGAACATGTTTGGTTTGTGACCTCTCTCTTGAGGGATGGAAAGGCATAAAGGTCTTTCTCTGATTAATCAGTCTGCATTGCATCTGTCGTCCATGCTTGCAGGTCTGGGGGTGGGGAGCAGCAAAGGGGAAGCTAGTGGTTCTTGGCTGTAGCAAACAGAGCTAGGACCAGACTCCTCCATAGTTTCCATAAGTCGAGACACACCACTCTGTGAGGAGAACCTGTTTCTTGTGATTTACTTCATCCACCAAGAAGCTGAGTTTCCCTTGAATGAGTCTGAGGATTCTGGTTTGATTTTGTTTTGTCCATAAAAAAAAGGGCTCTTGCTACTTTGGACAGGGAAAGGAGAGTGTTCATTCCAGTTTCTTTATGTAGGAGAGTGCTGTGGTGTTGTCCATGTGGACAGTTACTACATACTCTGTCGCAGACTTGATCCACAAAGGCTAACAACCCCCAGTGAATTGCAGTTAGCTCCTTCAGATTTATGTGCCAATCCTTTTGTTGTGCATTCCATGCTCACAAGATCTCTTGGTCCCCCAAGAGAGCTCCCCAACCTAGGTCGGAGGCGTTTGAAGAGAATGCTAGGTCAGGGTTCAGAGGACAGAGTGACTTCCCTTCCAACGGTCTCCCTTCTGATCTAAAGCCCGACAGGTCTTCTTTTATCTAGGCCATCACTGGGAACATAAATGAGTCCGGATCTTTCTTCCTGTCCCAATTCATCTTGAGGGGAAACTGAAGATTGCTCATGTGTAGCCCTCCTAGTGACACACACTGTTCTATGGAGGAGAGGATCCCAAGTAGGCTCATCCACTCCTTCGTGGAACAAGATTTAAGTGATAGAAAGTGGTCTTTCTGAATGTATGACTCAATCCTTTAGCGGGAAGAAAATGCCTGAAAAGCCACTGAGTTGATCTCATCCCCAAATAGACTATTTCCTGACAGGGGACTGACTGGGACTTTCTCACATTTATTAGAAGGCCAGGGCCCAAGCTAGTAACAGTTTTCTGAAGGTCCTCCGTACATTTCCTCTCTGACTGAGAACAAAGATGCCAGTTATCTAAACTGGGCGTAGCCATTTCGAAATGGGGTATACTATGAACTGGTAGATCTAGTTCTTGAAGATGAACTGGAGAAACTTCTTCAAATCTTGATGAATGGGATATGGAAGTATGCATCTTCCATATTGATCGAAATCATCCAGTCCTTCTGACGAATGGATGATAATGCTGTCTGGTTCATCACCACTTTGAATTTGGTCTTGCGAACAGATTCAGTGTGCTTACGTCCAGTATGGGCCTCCAGCTCCTGAGGCTTTGGGGACTACAAATAGTTGGTTGTAAAACCCTGGAGTTCAAGGATCTTCTACTAACTCTACTGCTTTCTCTAGTAAGATACTTCTTGAGACAGGGCCATGAATTTCTCTGAATTTGCAGAGTAAGCTGTTAAAGCTATCAGAGCTGGTTACAAGTAGATTCCTCTCGAAAGGGATAGCATAGGCCTCTTTCAAAACATTTACTATCCAAGGCTCTGCCCCTCTTGCTTCCCAGTTCATCCAAACTGGCATAGCCTTGCTCCTACTGCTGTACATAGGACTGCTACTTCATTCCTTTGTTGGGGTCTTGGAGAAGGACTTCTTGATAGCACAAGAAGTAAAGCGTACTCTTCCCCGCGACCTGGAGAAGGATCTGGAGTTTTTCCTGCCATGAAAGGGCTGCGCCAATGTGGAAGGAATAGGGCCCGTACTAAGCGCTGATTCCCGAGAGTGTTTCGTCAACAGGGCAAGAAGATCCTGCATAGATTTCTTCTAGAGGTCAGAAGAAACCTGAAGCACCGTATTCTCCATGAAAAGACGTTTGCTGTCCAAAGGAGAGTAGAGAAGAGCAGACACCTTTGAGTACGCAATACTACTTTAGGAATAAATAAACGCCAAAGTTCTCTTTTTTTTCAAAATACCTGCCTAGAGTAAGGACAGAGGCCAATTCTTGGGAACCAAGATCCCTTTATCTAGAGTCAAGAAACAACTCATAGAGGGTCCATTACAGAGTCTATAGCAAGCGCCAAGCATTCCTAAATCTCACAGGCCAACACCCCTACTGACTAGTCAAGAAAGCTTACAGCCTTGAAGACTTGTTTGATATTCTTACCCAGATGATCTAATTCCAGTGCAGAAAACATGATCTTGGCCAAGTTAAAGGCCGATCTCCTGGAGGAGTCTATGAAGCCAGAGAAGTCTCCTTGGGCAGAGGCAGACACGCCCAAAGAGAGAGTTTACCCTGTTTCGTAACACAAGTGTCTCCTTATGGAAAGCCTCGAAGGAGGGAAATTAAAAGTTAACCTTAACAACTTGCTCTCTCTTCTCCAAGAGCCAAAGGTTAACTTCTATCAAGGCTTTTTGAGCAGATGAAGAGAGAACCAGTTGAGGTAATTTTGATGAATCCGACTGGTTAGCCATCATATAGGTAGAAGCTGGAGAAGGAGGAGCTACTGGCGAGAAACGGAAAATTCACTAAGAAACAGCGAAGTATCAAAGCGTAGGCTGTAGGGAGAGTCTTCTTCTCTACTCTACTTCCTCTTCCTCTCCTGCTGAAAATAAGGGAGACAAGTTCATTTGCAACTGTGCAGACCATGTACGTAGTAATCTCCATAAAACCTAGAATATGTACTGTCCAGCTTATTCTGAATGTCTGCTATAGATGGATCCAAACCAGCATCAACATGAAGTCGTAGGAAGAATACGTCTTGTAGCACTTGAAAAAACTGGTTGTTGAGCAAAAACACTCTGGCCATGTGGCACTGATGGGGACTGTGGTGTCAATGGGAGCTCCAGTGCCAGTGGGGGGCTCCTGTAGAGCTAGAGGCACAGACAGCGGGAACAGCTGGTGAAATAGGCACAGGAGAAGAAAGATCCGGCGCCAAAAGACGCTCAGAAATTTTCCAGAGTGTGGGATCACCAGATTGGCACTCAAAGGATGATTTTCTCGACAAGGAAGAATGTTCGACAAGGAAGAATGTTTCTTAGAGGACACGAGCCTCTCAGACACAAGCTGTTCCTATAACACGCCTGTCTTGAGAAAAAACATTCAGGACTGCCCCAAAAGCTACATGAAGGACAGTGGTCCACCTGGAGAACACTAGACTTCTTGGGAGACACAGATGAAGGCAAAACATTGCAAGCTCTCCTTTTCAATGGACGAGTCTAAAAGTGCCATTGGCACCTGGGAAGAGACTCCTTGAAGCCCAACACACTCCTCCACAACACTTGCACTAACATTCACTTACCTTCTCCACTAAGGTCTTAACAGACACTCTTAATTTTGCCATGGCCTGTAACATAATGGAAAATTTACACTCTGCCCGTGCTTCACAGGCTGGCAACAGCATCGAGTTCAGGTGCAAGAGAGCCAGGGTTAGGATCGGGTTGATTAGTCAGAGGTAAAGGAGAGGGTTGAACAGTAGGAGAATTAGAGACAAGAGACATCTTCAACAATAACATCTTGATTAGCTAAAAGTTTCTTACTGCTAGCCTTAGAAGCCATATGCCCAATAAGTCAATTGAGAGCAAGTTTGACCCCTACATGCAGTGCAAATTGAATGCGAGTCGTAGCAAGCTTTAATCAATCTTATATTGTAGCACCTAGTACTCTGAGAACCCGTGTCAGACATTGCCACAATTCTAAATAACCAAAGTCTAAGTCAAAGTCTAGATCGTTAAGACAAATCGGTAAAATAACGTTCTGACTGTTAAATATTGCTGAAACAGCTACCAAAATACAAGAGAACTACTTCACCAAATTGCCAAAAAAGTCAACTGGGAAGTCTAAAATTCCAAAACTTTCAGTAGCTGCCAATCACTGTTTACAGTCAGAGCCAGCAGAAACAACTAAATTCCATGCCGAGTTGGTTCCTCTCTCCCCCCTGTAGTGGGCAGGGGTAATCGCCTAGCCAAAACAAAATAGCGCTACTGTGATTTAGAAATTATAGCTATGTAACTATACTTGGTAAGTTGCAAACACAAATATTATCTTGAAGTGAAGTGCAGTCCTAAATTTTTTTTGTCAATGCTCCCACCTTCCACCTAAGAGAGCTGAATACTTCAAATACCTTGAAACAATCTTTCACTAAATGGTCCAACTCTGTGGTCGAGGACATGATTTGGCAGAGCTAAACATTGATATCTGTGCAGGATTGATTAAGCTGCAGGAGTCCCCTTGGAAGGAGGCAGAAACTCCCAAAGAAGGCACCTCTCCTGTGGCATACGATAGACATCTCTTGGAATGACTAGAGGGAGGAGAACAAAATACAGCCTTATCCAGCTCTCTTCTCTGACAACCAATTATCAATCCCTGAGAGAGCCTTTCTAAATAAGGAGGGTACCATCTTAGGAAGTCTAAAGGACTCTGTCGGTTGTCGCACCATGAACAGATCCAGATGACATAGGAGCTGCTGGGGTGAACAATGATGAAAAAAAAAAAACCTTAAAAAAGAAATACATATGCAGAAGCAAGTTGCTCTTGCTCCAAGTCCTCCTCCTCCAAAGAAATCAAAGAAGGGTCTAAATCGGGTTACAGGCAGTCCCCGGCTTACGATGGGGTTTCCGTTCTTGTGACGTGTCATAAGCCAAAAATCGTTGTAAGCCGGAAAATCATCAAAAATCCTAAGAAAACCTTACTTTTAATGCTTTGGGTGTATGAAAAACTATGTAAACTAATTTTATTAAATTTTTCATAAAAAAAAAAAAAATCATCAAATATGTATTGATTTCTGGGCTCAGCACGTGTCGGCCTATGAAAGGATCCTTAATATCATTCTTTCTAGGCAAAATTAATCTAAAATTACCAGAGAAAAACAAAATTAAGAAAATGTCAGTAAAACTGACTCGCTCACTCTATAAAAGAAGTGTCGGTATGAGAATAGGGGCGAGTGGGATCACTACCACGAGACATTCACCATTTAGACCTTCCAATCCAAATCCCCACTAGAGAGAGCTGATACTAACGGGTGATGCGGCCGCTACTACTACTACTAGGGACGCCACGGACAGCAGCGCCCCTAGCGGTCATCCTTAATCATTAGACAGTACGCGTTGTACGCTTTTTTCACTTGTGCTGTATATCTTTGGATTTACCCCCTTATCAATCATGGAACGTGCTGCCATCGCATCGGCTAAGTTAAGTGCCTCATAAGTAGTATTTTACCGTATTTTAGTCTTCCAGGGACCAGTATTTTCCTTCTAATAGGTCATATACGGTTTCCCGGTCGACTCGTGGCGGCGCCATGCTGCCTCATGTTAAGAATTCCCGGTCTTCCATACTGGGACTTCTTGTACTTATGGGCTTACTATATCACGTTCATCGTTTTTTACATCACCTTTTTAGCTAGGTCAGCCAGTTTACCATTTCTCTTAGTTTGGTATTTAGGGCTATTCTGTGTTTCTGGCCCAGCATCCCGGCTCTTGCTCTTCATCGGCTATCGCTGGCTCCGAGTAGTCAACTGTTCCTCGGAACAGTTTGCCTCCTCCTGGGCTTCTTTTTCTTTTACTAAAAGTGTCTTTTCCACCTTTTACGATGTAATTTTAGTTCTATTTAGGGTGTTAGGCTAGCCTAGGTGCATGTCCCATGTATTGGTACACCTGGTTCACGTGGCCCTCCCACGGTTGTGTTGCTATCGCGGCTTAGGCCACTTGCGGTCACGTGTTCCATCGCACCTTACCCTTCCCCTTCCCTCCCTACCAGGTATAGGGAGGGGTCTGGGGGACCCCTTGGTTGCCATGACAACCTCAGTAGCCTTCCTCCCTCCTTCTCTGAGGAGGCCAGGGGTTCTTCCCAGCTGGGGTATAGGGCGACCACTTGTATCGGGTACCGGGTCACCGAGCGGGTAGTTGTTGGGACGGGGAGGAGTAGGTCACCCCCCCCCTCTCTCTCTCTCCCGCCGCGTTACGCCGGGAACCCCCCCCATTGCTCAGTCCCACCTTTCCCCCACTATAACGAACGGAGCCTCCGCCGCAGCCGGGGCACCTTTGGTTATAGTTCGTCTGGCTCCGCCAGCGGGCGGGGTGGTCACTACTAGTGGTCTATTGCTTGCCTACTATATCCTTCCCTTTTTTTCTTCCCCGCTACCGGAGGAGAGCTTGCTTCTTACCCGGGCACTCTTCTAGTAGACGGGAAAAAGATTGATACTTATTTCGTTATAATATAAGGATATACCCTAATTTTACGGTGAATTTTAGTATTATCTAACTGTGTGTATACCATCTCCGTCGTTTTCCGTCGTGGTTTCATCTCTCACCACCACACCTGGTTGGATTCTTTCTCTTGTCTCCGGCGTAGCCTTGGACAAACTCCAACCACCTTGTTACCACACGTATTATGGCGGGGCTCTGGTTTAATCTAACTTTCTCGCTCCGGCATGCAGCGGAGCAATTGTTAGGCTGTAAGTGTTCTCCTGATACTTATGTATCTTTCCACTTACAGGCTACCAACTGTCAGGTCCTAGGGTGCAATGCGACACTGTACGACCCCTGCGCCCACGATGAGTGCAGGACTCACGCCCCGTGTGCTACGACCCACAACGCCATGATCGTCTGGCACCCGGAAGCCTGCACCATCTGTTATGACCTTGTCAGTCAGCTGGTGGGGGGGGTAAGTCGATTTTAGACTTCTTTATCGTATTACTAATAACACTTAGTCATAAGCTTGTTAAACCCCGTCCCCGCCACTAGAACTGCTTCCAATTTCGCCTTCTTTTTCTTCAGGCTGCCGCCGTGAAGGAAGTCGCCCTAGCAACCCTGAAGGCTTGGGTGGGCGGCTTCGGGAAGAACGCCGCCAAGGGCCAGCCATACATCTTGGATAAGAAGCTGGCCGTTCAGATCTTCCCCGGCGGCAAATCAACAGGATACGTTGACCCTATCTCTGCAGCCCCTCTCATCGCCTCCATCCAGCAAGAGGTGCAGCAGTCGTTCGGGGGCCTTGTTGGCCAACGCACGAGCCGGTCCCAGATGTCGCAACCTTGGACCTAAATATTGAGCCTATGCGGTAGGTGCGGAGGATTTTTTGGTTGAGGTAGGTGTGTCGGGCGCCCAAGGTCTTTCCTTGGGCGCTCCTGGATCTTCTCCTGTCCCTTCTACTGCTTCTTTCCAAGGCTTTACGGGATCTGAGATCCCTGCCCGCTCTCCCGCTCTCTCTGTACCCCCAAAGGTGAAGGGACAGAGAACAGAAGACCCTCCATAAGACGACTTCTAAGAAGTCGTCGTCGTCTTCTTCAGTAAAGAAGTCTTCGACTTCCTATGCTGACGCGGTGAAGGCTAAGCCGAGCTCTTCATACTCCAAGAGCTCTAGAAGCAAGGCTTCTAAGGAGAAGGCTCGCGCTCCTGCTGAGCCAATGCCTTCTCCGGCCTCCACCGCATCCACTCCGGCAACGCCGGTTGGAGTAGCGGGACAGAGCACCTTTGATCCCACTGCCTTCTCAGCAGTGGTGATGCAACAGGTAGGAGAGATGGTAGGCTCGCAGGTCTCCGCCCTCGGAACCAAGTTCGAACAGATGTTTGCACAGCTGTCGAACACCCTTAGTCAGTCGGGCCAGTCCATCCAAGATCTCTCTAACAGAGTTAGAGAGAATGAGGACCGAGTAGCTGGGCTTGCTCAGGCTCCTCATCCAGTCTCCCCAGTAGCAGGTGCTGGCATTCTCCAGCTACCTCCTTATGAGTCGCTACCAGCCTTCTCCATGGATAACCCATGGAGAGTGGCCGCTTACGCTCCATTCAAGGACGGTATGATCTCTGTCCCAGAGTGTGGAACTCGAAGGATTGAGGACTTCGAGTTTTATCCTCCGGGATTGACTCAGCCTTTCATTGGATATGCTAGGCTGACCGTGGCAGCCCTCACTAGGGAGGACAAGATCTCCAGAGAGAACATGCTTTATAGTAGAGAGCACGCTCAGCGGGAATGGGTTCACTGCCTTGAGGACTGGGAGTGTACCAACACTAAGCTCCAGGCTTTCAAGAGTCCTTTCACTATTTTTGCGACGGAGGAGGAGGCTTCTCTTCCGTTCGCTACCAAAATAGTGGAAGCGACTCTTCAGGCAGTCCTCAAGGATGAGCCCATGCCACAGCTGAGGGAAGCGGATTCTACTACTCCGCTCTTTCCAGCCTTCGGAGAATTGTGGGAGAACTTGCCTGCCACATTCACGCTTGGTAAGCCTCAAACCAGACTGTGCAATGGACCAGTTTGGCGAAAAGCTTCCAAAGGCTGCCTGATACCTTGATCCAGGCAGAGTTCGATGCTCGAACTAGGTTTGGAAGATCCCTCAACTCTCTAATTATCACTGAGATGGCGGCTCTATCGTATGGCACAGAACCTCTATTTAAGATTCTGACCAAGTCTCAGCTTCAAACAGTTCAGACGGATTGCGTTTCGACTTCTTCCAAAGCCTAGGAGGAACTGCCGAAAGCACGTTCTGCAGGAGTGCACTATTAGGCACGAACCTAATAGACTCCTGGCTTCCAGCATGTGGGGGGCGGACCTCTTCCCAGAGTCCGCTGTGAATGAGGTGCACCATGAGGCTGCTAGGCTCAACCAGAGCCTTAGAGCTAGGTGGGGTATCTCCTCTAAGAGGAAACAAGAATCCGCCCCCGCTGCTGGTAAGAAACTAAAGAAGTCTGGTAAAAGGTTCCAGCCTTACCAAAAACATCAGCAGCAACAGCAGTTCGTTCAGGCCGTCCCAGTTACCCAACAGGGACAACCATCAACCTCAAAATAGACCCAACCCATCCTCCTGTTGTCTCCTCAGTCGCAACCCTCGACCTCCTACGCACTCTCGCCGGCCTTCAACCCTATGTATGAAGGTCAGGCTTACCCTCCCTTTAATAGGCAGTCGAGAGGTAGCAGAGCGAGAGGCCACTTTCGCCAGCGTGGCACAGGAAGAGCGACAAGGGGTAGGCAGTTCAGAGGAGGGCGTGGAGGTCAACCCGCCCAACAACAGTGAGGCTCCCCAGGTAGGAGGGAGGCGAGTTCCTCTTCCGTCACAGGTGGGGGTTCAGCAATTGGGCACAGAGCATAGTGTCCAAAGGATTGGGTTGGAGTTGGATCAAAGATCCCCCTCCAATCAAATTATTTTATCAGGAACCTTCAAAGGAATTGACAGATTACGCGAGCGAACTCCTTTAGAAAGGAGCTATTGCGAGAGTCAAGCATCTAAAATTTCAAGGTCGCTTATTCAGCGTGCCAAAGAAAGGCTCAACAAAAAGAAGGGTAATCTTAGACTTGTCAAGGCTAAACTCTTTCATTCGTTGCGACAAGTTCAAAATGCTTACCATCTCGCAGGTAAGGACCTTACTTCCTCGTGGAGCCGTCACATGCTCCATCGATCTTACAGACGCATACTATCATATCCCTATAGCCAGGCACTTCCGCCCAATCCTAGCCTTCAAACTAGGAAATCAGACATTCTCATTCAAAGTGATGCCCTTCGGTCTGAATGTAGCCCCCAGGGTATTCACGAAAATAGCAGAAGTGGTGGTTCAACAATTGAGAACTCAGGGGATAATGGTAGCAGCATACCTCGACGATTGGTTGATCTGGGCACCAACAGTCGAGGAATGTCTCAAAGCCACGAAAAAGGTAGTTCAATTTCTGGAACATCTGGGGTTCCAGATAAACAAGACGAAATCCAGACTTACTCCAGAGTCTCGCTTTCAGTGGCTAGGAATCCAATGGGATTTGTCTTCCCACAATCTGTCAATTCCAGTGGTCAAACGGAAAGAAATAGCCAAGTCTGTGAAACAATTTCTCAAATGCAAACAAACATCAAGGAGAAGCCAGGAAAGAATCCTAGGTTCTCTTCAGTTTGCCTCAGTGACAGACATCCTCCTGAAAGCAAGGCTGAAAGATATAAACCGAGTTTGGCGATCGAGAGCAAACGCCAAATCTCGAGACAAGTTGTCAGTAATTCCACAGATCCTTCGCAATCAGCTCCGTCCATGGACAAAAGTGAAGAACCTGGCCAAACTAGTACCCCTTCAATATCCCCTTCCAGTGTTAACCATTCACACGGATGCCTCCCTGTCCGGGTGGGGGGGATATTCTCAATTCAAGCAAGTTCAAGGGACTTGGTCAGTTCAGTTCCGCCAGCTCCACATAAACGTCTTGGAGGCAATGGCAGTATTTCTTACCCTGAAGAGACTTCTTCCCCGAAAAGTCTCATCTAAGACTAGTTTTTGGACAGTGCAGTGGTAGTTCATTGCATCAACAGAGGAGGTCCAAATCCAAACATGTGAACCATGTCATGATAGCCATCTTTGCACTAGCAGACAAACACAAATGGTATCTGTCCGCCACTCACCTGGCGGGGGTAAGAAATGTGATAGCAGACGCTTTGTCCCGGTCGGTCCCTCTGGAATCAGAATGGTCCCTGGACGACAGGTCATTCCAGTGGATATGCCGGAGAGTCCCAGGTCTCCAAGTGGATCTCTTCGCTTCACAAGCAAATCACAAGCTCCCTTGCTATGTGGCCCCCAACCTGGACCCTCTGGCTTATGCCACGGACGCCCTGTCGTTAGATTGGAATCAGTGGAGAAAAATTTATGTCTTTCCTCCAGTGAATCTTCTCTTGAAAGTCTTGAGCAAGCTGAGGACTTTCAAGGGAATAGTAGCTCTGATTGCTCCAGACTGGCCCAAGAGCAACTGGTATCCTCTGCTTCTGGAATTGGGTCTCCGACCTCAACGGATTCCCAATCCCAAGCTGTCACAATCAGTACAAATGAGGACTGTGTTCGCTTCCTCAGGAATTCTTCAGACCCTAACTTTATGGACTTCATGAAGTTTGCGGCTAACAAAGATGCTAACATTGATCCACAAAACATCCTCTTCCTAGAATCAGATAAGAGAGAGTCAACTATTAGACAATATGACTCAGCTGTTAAAAAATTAGCATCCTTCCTGAAAGAATCAAACACTACAACCATGACAGTTAACTTAGCTATATCCTTTTTCAGATCCTTGTTTGAAAAAGGTTTAGCAGCTAGCACTATTACTACTCATAAATCGGCTTTGAAGAAGATCTTCCAGTTGGGTTTCCAGATAGACCTAACTGAATCTTACTTTACGTCTATTCCTAAAGCCTGTGCTAGACTTAGACCTTCTCAAAGGCCTACAGCAGTCTCATGGTTCTTAAATGATGTCCTCAAACTAGCATCAGATACTGACAACTCGTCTTGTACATTCATAATGCTTCTTAGAAAGACGTTATTCTTATTAAGCCTAGCTTCAGGAGCTAGAATTTCAGAACTGTCGGCTCTATCCAGATGCGGGTCATGTGGAATTCCTCCCCTCAGGAGAAGTTCTGCTTGCTCCGGATCGTAGTTTTTTGGCTAAAAATGAGGATCCTCTTGCAAGGTGGGCGCCTTGGAAAGTCATCCCACTTCTGCAAGATCCTTCTCTGCCCAGTATCAACTTTAAGAGCTTTTCTATCTCGCACATCCTCAAGATCCTCAGGTTCTCTCTTCATGAGAGAAAAAGGTGGTACTTTATCAGTAAAAGGAATTAGACAACAGATCCTTTACTTCATTAAACAAGCCAATCCTGATTCATTTCCAAAAGCACATGACATCAGGGGAGTAACCACCTCAATTAACTACTTTCAACATATGAACTTCGAGGATCTTAAAAAGTATACTGGATGGAAATCTCCGACAGTCTTTAAACGTCACTACCTGAAGTCCTTGGAATCTTTAAAATTTTCTGCAGTAGCAGCGGGAAACATTGTTTCTCCTGATACTGTAGTAGTCATAGTATAGATCCAGGTCTCCTTTCTACCTACCTCGTCCAACATGCCTCACCCTATCGCCATGCTATTCGGATACTCTAGCCTTAGCCGCTGAGATCATATTGGTGGATTGTCCTTATTTTTTTGCTAGGGACATCCACACTATGTACTTATAATGTACTTCAGTGTACCTACCCTTATTTTTATGCTAGGGTAGGACACAATGTGTTTGTATATTATGTAAATACCTTATTTAAGTGAATCTATTTTGTTAAATTGCATTGCATTATTGTATATTACTATGTTTAATATAAGTTAATTTTAAGTACTTTATATTATTGACTTTCTTTTTATGTCATTGTTTAGAATAAGTTAGCTTTAAGTACTTAGTTTGTATTCTGTAATATACCTGATTCACTTATATTATATCCCTCTTTTTTACAACTGATTTTCATTTGTCCTTTTTCCCATCTTGTCTGTTTCTCTGGTACTCTTTCATAGGCCGACACGAGCTGAGCCAGAAAAAAGGATTTTGACGTAGGAAAAATCTATTTCTGGGTGATTGGCTCGTGTCGCCCTATGAAACCCACCCTGTATTTGTTTGCCCTCCCTGCAGGACAAGATGTTCATAGATTAAGGATGACCGCTAGGGGCGCTGCTGTCCGTGGCGTCCCTAGTAGTAGTAGTAGCGGCCGCATCACCCGTTAGTATCAGCTCTCTCTAGTGGGGATTTTGATTGGAAGGTCTAAATGGTGAATGTCTCGTGGTAGTGATCCCACTCGCCCCTATTCTCATACCGACACTTCTTTTATAGAGTGAGCGAGTCAGTTTTACTGACATTTTCTTTTTTAATTTTGTTTTCTCTGGTAATTTTAGATTAATTTTGCCTAGAAAGAATGATATTAAGGATCCTTTCATAGGGCGACACGAGCCAATCACCCAGAAATAGATTTTTCCTACGTCAAAATCCTTTTATTTTCCATTTTTGGAGTCAGTTCGTCTGCCAAATCGGGTGCCGTAACCTTGAAACATGCATCGTAAAGCTGAAAATAATTTCTAATGGATATACATAATAGAAAAGCGTCGCAACCTTGGAAAGTTGTAAGCCAAACCCATCATAAGCCAGGGACTGCCTGTATTTCTTTTTGAGATCCGAGGCATAATCGAGGGTTTCTTCAGCCGAGTCCAAGGGAACAAAACCTACATCAGTAGGTGCCGAATGCTTATCGTGTGCTAGCAGTAAGCTATCAAGGTGGCAGTACAGCACTAGCATGTTGTACTGACACAGGAGAATCCACTGATGAATCATCTGACACCAGTGAATATGAATACATACTATGTACTCCACAACTGCAGACACTGAATGGTGTTTAGCAAAAGTACAGTGGTCCCCCTGTATTTGTAGGGGATGCGTACCAGAACCCCACTAAAAAAGTTTATAGTAGTACTTGGTTTTTAATAGTTTAATCACAAAAAGTGCATTTTATGATGAAATTGATAAAAAAAAAAACAGGAATTTCTGGATATTTCTCATAGCAAAATACCCTGAATAAGTGAATTTCCCGCAAATAATGGGTAGATATGGTCCACAAAGAAATCTGCGAATCTGTGAGTCCGCGAATCCAGAGAAAACAAATATGGGGGCCCACTGTAGTGCATCTGGATCCCACTGGGTGCTTGGATCCCAAAAGGTGCTTGGAGTCTAACTGGGCACTCGACTCCCATGGGCATTCAGCAATTATCGGATACTTGGAAAACACTCTAAACTTAGAAGCCACTGGGTGCTTGGATGACACTGGGTGTTTGGATTCCACTGGATGCTTGGTTACCACTTGGTGCTTGGAATCCAATGGGTGCTCGTGTGCTAATGGGCACTCTGCTCCCACAGGGCACTTGGGAGCCACAGGGTGCCTGTTTCCCACTGGGTGCTTGGATACTATGTACTGTGTTTTCAGGTGCCACTAGACTCTTGGCTCCAAGTGGTCACTTGGATCCACTATGAGTTTCAATCAGAACTCTTATTACTGTGGGACTGCTTAGGAGCTATGTTTACTGAAAACACCTGGGCATCTGTGCTGTCCCAATTACTGCAACTTGGTTTGGGACTATGTTTCCATTCCCTGTATCGCTTACAAAGAAATGGAAAACTTTATCTACATTCAAAGACCTTTTCAATGGGCTAGAAGCACCCAGGAAGTGCCAGCAATACTCAAGACTTGAACCAGAATCTGAACCACTGGACGACAATGTGTGCATATCCATTTGGACACCTTTCCAGTGGTTGTCAAACAAGTCTTGGGAGCTCGGAACATGGGCGCTCATAACTGGCAGTGCACTAAAACTATGAGAAATGCCTTTTCAACAGCTGATAAATCAGAAAAATGCCAGCGGCACCACTAGTCTACAAAGGATCCCGAAAGAACCTCTTGCCCATACGTATTGGGATCTTTAACTTGTTCACACTGGAATCCGTAACATAAAATGTTAGGGCAAGCACACTTTATTAACTCCTTTTCAATGGTTGTCAGTTGAAACCTGCTGACAACAGGTTCGACTGAGGGGTAACTATACGAAGGCAAACCCCTATGGACCCCATAGACTGACAGTATGCCTCTTCCCAGGTTTAGGGGAGTCTGCAAGGACTGGGTTAGGATATCAGATAAGGCTGGATAGCTACATCCTCCGCTACACATCCAGTAAGATGCCTTTCCAGTGGCTGTCTATTGACACCTGGGACTGGCAACAACTGGCAACAGGTTTGGCTGACAGGGCGATTACTTGTGTGTAACCCCTCAAACTCCTTCGGACTTTAATTTTGTCTCGTCCCAGGTGCAGGGGAGTCTGGCAGGACCATCTGTCTGGGAGAATCATAGGATGAATAGCCACCTCCTCCACTGCACAACAATTAACTATCACAGGGTTAATATTGCTAACCCCTACACAAACTGGCAACGGTACAGGAAGGAAGCAAAGGAACCAGGTGCAGGCACAAGTGGATAAAAAAAAGGGGCTAGTAGGAAGAGAGAAAAACACAAGGAGCTGGCACCAAGTGTTATCACCAGGAGTCGCAGAAACAGAATGAGTATTACTTGCAGAGGCATTCCTAACCCTCTTGTTAGGGGTGATACTGGTGTCATCTACACAAAATGTTGGTGTCACTTTTGTGAAATTTGAATCTAAACTGCTGCAAATAAATGAAACCGATAGCTACATAATTACTTGGTAAGTTATATAAAACCTGCAAGATACATATCACACCAGTTCCACCAGAGAAGCTCTCTTCAACATTATAGGAAAAACTGGTAATTCCCCCAACAAATTATTCCAACATATTTACAAAAAAGAAGAAACATCAATGCTCCTACACAATTACTTCTCTCAGACTGATTACTGGAAATGCCACACTACTGAACCTGTCTTATCACATCAACCTTAAAATTAATCCTTGTAACTCTTAAGGTTGGGCTAACAACTCGGAGACAGACAGAATTGGAAAAACTGAGATAATCAATAAGCCACATGTTTGACCTAGTGGAGATTCCAACACCAAACCATCAGTTTAAATACAGCAACACCTCAAACTTAATAGACAACTTGAGGGTCTGCCACTTCTGTTAAGTAATAAAACCTGCAAGTAATGAAGACTAACATTTAACCTACACAACAGGGTACACCAGGACTCTCATAGATTACAAGAAAGTACAATTCCATAAACCGTAAGTACGACTCTACCCTAATGAACCTGTATCATCCCATCATCCTTGGAAATGACCCCTGCAACTCTTCAGGTTTCCCTAACAAATCTGAACTGGTATCCAAGGACATGTAACCCCTCAATATCCAGATTGTCATTATCTGGAACTTGACATTAGGTATACAACGCCTGGATCAGGGACCAAGGCCCAGTTGATATAGGATAGTATACAAATTTCAGCAATTTTGAAAAAAACTGCTCTCCGACGGTTGGCAATGTTGCTCAGCCTCAGGTAAATGTTAGTAACATTGATTACACTTATAAACAGACTGAAAAAGGGTTTTAGAGGGTGGGGGATGACTTGAGAAGTTTCCAATGTAGGGGGTGGGCTGGATGACTGGGCACCATAGGAGAGGAGGGGCAGTAAGGCTGTGTAGAGGAACTCACTTAGAGAAGGGGTTGTTTGGAAGATGGGTGGAGCTGGAGAGCAGTTATGCTGGCTGAGACAGGGTGGGGATGCTTGATGATAGCAGACTGACGTCTGACTTGCTAGAGCTTTAGAGCTTTTATTTTTTTGTATGCTTACAATTTTTCAATTTATCTTTTGCTATTGTCATTTACATTTTCACTGCATTTCCTCAGTTTTATTTTTACAACCCAAAAATTAAATGCAATCATGTGTGCACATAACCCAAACAATAAATGCAATAATGTGCGCACACTATTTAAGTACACACATGCTCATTCGCTGGCATCGGTGAACTAGCTTGAGATTCTTTTGTTTCGTGTTGTTATACTTATGATTTTCCACATTTTATTAAAGGATATGTACAGGAACAAAGCAAAAACAAGAAGAGAGAGAAAGAGAGAGTGAAAAAGTGAAAACTGAGGTGTCGCTTTTGTTCAAGTTTATACACTAACACAGACACACAGCTTCACTTTTACAGTGGACCCCCCGTATTCGCGTTCTCCGGATTCGCAGACTCACACATTCGCGGATTTCTCTCGGGAACGTTTCCCTGCATTATTTGCGGAAAATTCGCGCATTCGCGGTATTTTTCTATGAGAAATATCCACAAATTCCGGGTTTTTGTTATCAATTTCATCATAAAATGCACTTTTTATAATAAAACTATTAAAAAAACCAAGTATGAAAATTTTTAGTGGTTTTTCTTAAGTTTTAACTAACAAAATAGGCTGTTTTTAGCATTTTTATAGGGGTTCCAAACATTCGCGGATTCTAACTATTCGCGGGGGAGGGGGGGGGTCTGGTACGCATCCCCCGCGAATACGGGGGGACCACTGTATTTACATTTTATGCTATAGTCATTTACGTACATATTTAGTGTAACTTCTCATTTTTCATTGTTGCATCCCAGAACATAACAAAATCATTTGTGAAGGGTACTCTCTAGAACTTGTTTTGTTTTGTGTTGTTACACTTATAATTTTTCACATTTTATTAACCATTAATGGAAGGATCCCCTCTTATGAGGAGCAATAACAGGTTTTGGCTAGCGGACAGATCCACTTATGGTTAGCATCAATACTATGCACCATCGATTTGAAGGAATCGGGTGGGAGTTTCCTTTACTTCTATCCCCTAATCAGGTGGGAATTTCCTTTACTTCTATCCCCTAATCTGGTGGGAGTTTCCTTTACTTCTATCCCCTAATCGGGTGGGAGTTTCCTTTACTTCTATAGCCCCTAAGTTCACTAATGGCCAGACAACTTTTAGACTGACTAAAATCAAGAAGCAGGTGGCTCATGAGCTATTGTGACCTTGACTTCAAAGGAGCAAGCACTGCCTCCTCCCACACCCCTCTCTCACATAATGTCTTGCTCATAGATATGTATACCCAGGGGTTGCTGTTGGTTTTAGTTCTTATCTTTTATGATATGTCAGTTATAATTGTAATTTTGCAAGAAATGTATAATCCAAAAAATGTTACTGCATCTTTGATCTCAGTTCATTTATGTATATATTTTGCAACAAATATTACTCTAAATTTGTTATTGATTTTAGTTCTTATCTATTTTGATATTGTATGAGCTGTAATTGTTCCTCCATCTTAAAAACCCTTGGGTTTTCTAAGTAGTAAACAAGAAAAGGCTTCAGTTTTGGACCACCAGTTACATTCCCAAAAGCATAACAGTTAGCCTGTCCTTCATTGGCTTATGCCCTAGCAGCGACTTTTAATCTTGGGTGATAGATCCTGTTTGGCATTTTGTAAATAAACACTTGTTGGAGAACAAAACCTTTGCCTTTACATACTGATTGACTTCTTTGACATACTTCTTGGCAGCATCTTTCCCAGAGCTAGCAGTTTCATATGCCTCACATTACTGTGTAGGTTAATTCCCTTCTTGAATTTCTCAAACCACTTATGACTGGCTACCTGTATCAGCACTCATTTCAGGTGGTTTTCATGAGACCAGAAAGTAACTGTTTTATGTCTTCACATAAGATGGCCTCAGAAACATTGTCACTGGCATTGCTTTTCATTTACAGAAATTAACAACAATTTCTTAATATATTCAATTGCCCAAAACCTTTGTTTTGTAACAGGGTTCACTCCCTTACCAACATCAGTTGCTTTTGTCACTTCATACATTTTATCATAGCAGAAAATGTTTGCTTGGCCACCCCATACTACTTTGCCATATCAACTACTTGGGCACAACAGGCAGTACTTGATATTGGCATAACGATAACCAAAGATTGGCGATAAGAGCGCTGATCCCCAGGTATCAGTGCCGATAACCAGAGATCAGCACATATCTGCGCCGAAAATCCAGTTATCGTCATCACTAGGCAAGTGCCGTAAAACTGGATCGCTGATACCCAGGGACTGCCTGTACATTCATGTCTTCCAATCAGAGTATTTCCATTTTAATTGCCATAGATTTTCTCTCCCTTTGCTGTGCTAACATCTCTGACCATTTAAGGTGTCATGGTGACTTAAGTACAGTAAAATTACTTTGCACGAGAATAAAAAAAATGACTTTACACTAGAATAACAAAGAAACAATTACTTTGCACTTAAAAACACACACACAAACAAAGGAGATGGTTTAGCAGAGACGTGCATTATGCAAGACTCATTAATGGACTGAACTCTGCCTTTGTTTCAGCTGGGAACCGCACACATGGCATGCCTAATTCCATACACGTTTTAGCCAGTCTTCTTTGTCCATCCCCTAAACTGACCACAAGTCCATCCTTAAACTGATCACAAGTCCATGAACAGAGTAAAGTTTTTCTCTGGCAAAAAAAAAGCTTTACCTAAGTATGCATGTTGTATTGTAATTTGAATATTCATTTAACTATGTTTATGTATACATATTTACAATTGAGAGAGAGAGAGAGAGAGAGAGAGAGAGAGAGAGAGAGAGAGAGAGAGAGAGAGAGAGAGAGAGAGAGAGAGAGAGAGAGAGAGAGAGAGAGAGAGAGAGAGAGAGACTTAAAGGAAATTTCTCTTGAAATGCAATATCTATAGTGTAAATGGATACAAAGTGTTATTAATTCGGCTCCATCAAAATTAAATTTTTGGAAAGAAGAAATTTAATACGGTTTTTATGGTGACACTCAAACTTGCAAATCCTGAGAATAATCATTAATCTGACATCCCTTCCATTCAAAATATGTCCCTTCACTTGCAAATTTTAAAAATTCCTTTTTTTTTTTAGTTGAAAAAGAGGAATTAGCAATACATACTGTAATACCACACTATGAAGCATTGGGGAAACTATTGAACATCAATACCAACCAATAAGTGGCCAAATCATTAAGGTCCAAAATTAAACAGTACACATCAAAACATAAAATAGCTCAACAAAACACACAACCACAAACAGAAGTACAAAATTATACTTGCTTGAACACATACTATATTCAAATATAATAAGTATGGAAAATAAATATGGAGCAACTACTATGATAACATCAAGAGATGAAAAGCAAAGCTGGCTCTTCAACTCTGAAACCATCTCACACCAATTTCTGATCCAACACCATGCTAACATCAAGGTCACTCAGCAAAAAACCCTACTAATCAGTGTCAGACTGATAATTTTATTGCATAAATAACAGTTACATATTATTAGCTGCAATCAGTCAACTCAAGAAACACAGAAAATAAGTTTAGCACTGCATTATCAGCGACATGACACTGCTTAGCAGGAATTACTGATGACAACGATGACTAGAGCACCTACC
The DNA here is from genome assembly GCF_015104395.2 of Macrobrachium nipponense. NCBI lineage: Eukaryota > Metazoa > Arthropoda > Malacostraca > Decapoda > Palaemonidae > Macrobrachium > Macrobrachium nipponense. The sequence continues at coordinate 77,615,396 of NC_087212.1, read as the reverse complement.
CAACTCATGTAGGGATGGGAAGTGTGGAGCTAGAACTATTCAAAAAGAAAAACGTTTGTTAGTGTCTTGAAAGTGCACATCAGTTGTAAATGTAGTGTCACCTGAAACTCATTCCTAATAATATGGAAGCTTTTTGTAATGTCTATACACCTGTGCATCTAAAAAACACATTGCCTCTTGGAGGACATTTCCTCATCAAGTTGTTAAAAAGAAGCACTGTCAGCACCAGCCCCTATTTTAAAATACGTAATCTCATGCTTATCCTTTACATATATAAAAAATATAAATTTCAGACTGCAAAAGTTGTAAATATCAAAGAAATGTAGGCAGGCATACTGGTAAGTAAAAATGGTGATTAATCTAAAAAAAAAATCCAAATAAACAAACAGTACTGAAGAAACCACAATAAGTGAAGACAATATTAGTGGCATTTCTTAAAAATGCTAATAATTTCTTTCATTTTGGGGTTGTATACATATTAATGAATTTCTTTTTTTAAAGCTTCACAGGCTTGTGGATACTTAGTATATGATGCCTAATACAGTAATTCAATGTATACACTTTATCATAACATTCCACATTGTAAAAATATTAATGCAATCACAAACACTTTATTCTAAACCCCTTGCCCTAAATCACAAGTAGTCTTTCATAAAAATGTTTACATATTTTGAAAGATGGGAGAAGAGCACTTGGAATCTTCAAGCTGTAACAAGGACAGGCACACAAAATTAGAAACTTGTTGCGATCTCAATAGCTCTGCCTGCCTCATATACAGACATAATACAAGTACAGGCAGTCCCCGGTTATCAGTGGACTCGGTTATTGGTGATCCAGTTTTATGCCGCTTGTTTTGTGCCATAAAATCGGCAATTTATGGTACCATAACATATCTAACCAGAGGTGTCATAATGGTGCTTATGGCACCAATAACCGGTTATCAGCGCCATTATGGTGCCATAAATTGCAGTTTGGGTTAATGGCGTTTTCACTTATCAGCAACCGCCCCCTCCCCGGGGAACAGAACACCCGCCAATAAGCGGGAACTGCCTGTTCTGTATAGCTGTTTAGCTAAGTTAAATGACAAAGGCAGCATGATGCTTCCACGTACAACTTCATAAAGCATATTTTTGTTTTACAGAGTTACCTAACAAACTGTCACCACTATACTTCAATCAGCTTTAATTATTGGTATAGTAGTGAAAAGTAAAGAAAATCTTGGATTGATAAACAAAAAAATGTTCAGCATCTCTTTGGCACTGCTTGCAGTCTTAATTTTCATCACATACTTTGCTCTCTCACCACTTGGCTATCAAATATTCACATCTTTCATTCTCCTTTCTTTATCCCATTTATGATTAATCCTTTGGGACAGACAGCTCTGAGAGCCAAGGAATTTAAGCGAGTGAGCTGATCACACCCCTACTTCCATCCTTAGGTGGAAAGCATTTTTAACTGTTACACTTTTAAGACAATGTGAAAAAAATTACTGTAGATACAAGAAAAAGGAACAAAATACAAAGCAGCCAACCAAGGTACCTCAGGATGAGCTGACCCATGCTCTGTACACCATCTATGGCATATTCAATGAAATACTGGCACTGAAATGCTTTCTTGGACCTAGTGTATAGGTTTTGTCCCTTTTACTAGACATATACAGCCAAAGAATTTGTCCTCTGGCTAACCTCTCATTAATTTCAAGCTTGTGTTCAGTAAAAATTCCACTAACCCATTTTTCATTTTGGTTTTGGTTGACACCATAATATAGTTTGATGAATTTTTGTTAGCAACTGCTACTACACTTTACTTGGGTAATTAACTTGTTACTATTAAGCATATAAGACTCATGGAAGCTCTTCAACTTTATACCTTATACCAGCTTCAAGTTCTCATTTAAGAATAATCCTTCAGGTGAGCCCTATTAGTCTCAAAATGCAGTAGTTTCATTAAAATATCTTAGAGTAAAGACAAATCAAATGCCTTGTAGAACAATATTGCTAAAAGATATCTTCTTGCTCTAATAGGTTGTCTTACCTTATGAGTTTGGCTTGCTATTAACCCTAGGCAAAGAAATCTTAATAATTTAATGGAAGCTTCAAGCTGCAATTTTAGGCAACTAATATGGATTACAATTTATGCTACAGTATGCTCTCTATCTTTAGATTTTTGCCCTTGAGAACTCCAAGATCAGAATGGGGACTTCACTAAGGGATACCCTCTTAGTAATGCTGTAACTTTCTTTGTTTTAAATTTTTTTGGGATGTAATTTTTAGAATTTGCATCACTTTCCCCCACTCTATGTATTGGAAGTGGCTACATAAAAAGATATACCGGCACCCCGGTTATCGGTGATCCGGTTTTACGGAGCTTGTCTAACGCCATAAAATCTGTGATTTATGGTGCCATAAGGAAAAGGGTTCTTATGGAGTGCCATAAACCGTCGAGTTTCGGTTAATGGCGGTTTTTGCTTATCGGCACACCTCCGGGGATGGAACCCCCGCCAATAACTGGGGACTGCCTGTAACATACTAACCTTAGCTGCACATCCTCATCCTCCTATTCTTCCACTATCCCATACTGTCATGAGGAATGGAGAAGGCATTTGGGAAAGGTAGCTAAAATTCAACATGCATGATCCATTTTGTGTAAGTGCTGATCAACTCCTAATTTGCCTTTTGACTCAATGGGGTTTGTGCTATTCATAATTATGCTTTTCTAGCATTCTTAGTTCATTAGTAAATGATGGTCATCCTCTGTTCTATCTTCTTAGGTTTCTAATACAATTCAAATACAGGCGGCCCGCAGTTAACGGCGCAATTGCTTAGCGGCGAATCGGTTTTACGGCTGTCGTCAAAAATAATAATAAAAAAAAAGAGGTAGTATTTTAAGGTATTTTTACGGCACAATTTTCAGTTAACAGCGCCGCTAGCGCCATTATGTCTAACAAGTATATACATTTGTAGAAATACCGTTAAGACCATAAAGGTTATGCAAATGATATTAAAAAATTTTATTGAGAGTTATCACATAGGTATTAGGGTAAACTATATGCCTCTGACGCTGTTCTATGGCTAAAATATTGGGTTAAATAAGTACAAATTTAGCTATGGATGCGTCGATTTATATTTGTTCATGCTTTTATGTTTAAAATGTGTATGAAAATGTATTATGTATAGGGTATTTTTATTTCTGCACATAAATATGAAACAAAGGCAGCTTTTGAAACTGCCCTCCAGTTACCAAAGAGACGTTTTTTCACGTTCATTCTTGTGAGCCGCCGCCTGCTGCTCTTCCGAAAATATAGAGTTAAGAAAAGTGCAAATTTGGCGATCGATGTGTCGATTTTATAAATGTTCATGCTTTGTTGTTTAAAATGTGTATGAAAATATATTACGTATAGGGTATTTTTATTTTATACATAAATATGATACAAATCAAGGCAGCTTTTGTAAATCCCCTCCACATTATCAGAGGATGTTTTTTCATGTTCGTTCTTGTCTGCCCCCATTCCGAAAAATGCATTTAAAAGACTTCAAGAGGTTATATTTTATTAATTTCCTAGTTAATTATAACTCATTTTGTTAATGAAACTTCAGCTTTTTGTTATAAGTTTTCACGCTTTTATGTTTGAAATTTGTATGAAAAATGTATTACAGGGTATTTTTTTTTTGTACATAAATATGATACACTGGCAGTAAGCAAGTCCATTTGAAGTCTTTGTAACAGCCCTTCACATGATGAAGACAATAGCTTGTTCAGTCGCACCCGAATAATAATATTTTAATTTATATCATTGAATCAAGTTTTTTAAAACAAATTATAATTACAATTGTTGCATAAATTGATTTTAAAAGACAAAACTTGCGTATACATTAGATTTTGCAACACTGCAATTTGCTTTGCTTTCTATGGGATAGAAGTACAAAATATAACTCTGCAACTCGGTCAATTTTTTGCTTTGTTACGCGAGCAAAACATTGAGGTACGACTGTATGAGCTCGAGATGCCGCTGCTACGTAGAAGGCATATTGACAAAAAAGGGATTTTTATGTAGGAGAAATCTATTTCTGGGCGAGGAAGCCATGTCGCCCAGTGAAATGTGTCAGCTTTAGCACTATTTCTAGTAAAATATTGCTATAATACCAGAGAACTGCTAAATTGGACATGTCAGAAGCCTCTGACTCACTCACCTATATAAAAGGTGTCGGTATAAAATTACGGGAGCGACACGGCTGAGCCCAGAAATTAAGATAAGCACAGAAGAAAAAGTAAATATGCATCTTTTCCATAAATCTTGTAAAAAGTTATACATTACTTCACTGGATCCAATAATATAGTATGTATTCTCATAATATTGTATTATAAAATACTACGGTAAATTTAAGCCAGTATTCCGCGGAGCGGCCAATGGTTTCGATTGGAAATCAGCTGATGGTGAATACGAGTTTGTTTCGCCATATTTGACACAATTCTGAGTGAATTTTCTTGCTTCTAGTTAGCCATTGCTTCTAGTTAGCCATTGACTTATATGAAACAAGGTTATTTTTCCTTATACAACGTGTTTTCAGGAGGAAATATTACTTGAATATGTCCTGTTTTTTTTCGCTAACAGATTATGTTGGCGGCATGTTTATTGAGTAAAACAATATGTGATTCCGTTCGCAATTTTCCTTTATATCATCATGATACGAACTTTACATTATTTATCGGCGTGAAACCAACAATAAAATGTGTTCTTTCAAGCACAGTAGTTTTGATTAAAATGATTTTATCTCATTTTATCTTCGGTTGTGTTTGATGGCATACGTTTACTGGAGTTTTATCCTTGTTGCCGATGCACGATAATGGCCATTAGCAGCTTGAACAGTTTTCTCAGCTTCAGCTATAACTAGGTTTAAATTTAACAGTATATTTCCCTATTGATCTTTGATCTATATTGATCTTTGAACTATAACGAATAAAGTTATTACATTAAGATACCTCAGTCCTATTATACATAACGTCATTTATAAGAACTACGGTAATAGTGTACTATAGTATGATGATTGAAATACAAGCCAAATGGATGTTGTTATCCAATTCAGTTGTACTAAGAAAAAAAAAGTTGATTCTCATTCAGTTGTTCATGGCTGTACACGTTTACGAAACGAGTATAACGTTAAAACCATACTTTCATCATTCTCTTTTGCTGTTTTTGAACTTAGGTAACTAGAAGATGGGATAAAGTTAGGCTATTGTAATTTGGTCTCTCATAAAATCGGATTATTGTAAGATGAATTATGGTAACTTGAACACTACAGCTACCTGTACACTGTATAAAACCTTATTATATCTTTCCATACTCTAGACACCCAAAGGATTAAAGCTAGGCTTTTTTTTCACTTTACAGTATTTATAATACTATAATGTACTATACAGTGCCACTGTACAGTAAATTCTATAGTACTATACGTACTGCATAAATATAATTTCATTTATTGCGCCATTTGACTGGTCTAGGGCGTTGTTAACTGAGCTAGTATTCCAAAAGAAGGTGTGCGGCAGCCGTAGACTTTAAAATCACTTAGCATCGGCAGCAAAGAACGGAACCCCTGCCACTAACCGAGGGCCGCCTGTATATTAAATAATGTACTTCTAGCTGATTATATACCGTAGACGTCAAGGAGGCAATTAGGTATTCTGCTTCTGATATCTTAGGTTGCTCTAACCTCTTGATTAAGCTACATTCTTAAGCCTTGATTTGATTATGAGGTTTAAGCCCTGGGGTCCAGCACTGGAACCTATCAGTTGTTCAGTATATCTTTTTTTATTTAGATTATTTTTATGGCACCAAGGACCTTTAAGTTTTTTCTTTATCAGAGAATAAAAACAATAAACAAATGCACAAATAAATATATCTATATTTCATAAAAATCCTGGCATTTAATAGATATTCACTGAGGTTATTTACATCTACACTGTTATTTAACATTTAATATATTGTATTCTTACCATGCAAAGGGTATTTCCTGCTTAAATGGTCAGTGTATACAAAACTACCACTAAAATGCATTAAACCAACAGGGGCCTACCACAGCAGGAACACACTGGGTCACTGGCTCCTTCCAAAATAAAAATTTGGGTTAATCTAGTAGTAAAGGTATGCCCAATCCTGAGGCGAGTTATACAGATTTTAAACCATCCGTTCAGGATATAGTCTGATCACAAAAATCTTATTTCTTCTTGAATCTTATATTTGTTCTTATTTAGTTGTGGTGATGACCATAATTAATGTCATGTACGTATTTGTGATATAAATTTTAATGATCCTTCTTGTAACAAAATACAAGAACTTTTTAATGAAAAACTTTTCTTGTGCCCAAGTTCTGAAGCACTGACTATGGCTGTTGCTTTAGCAGTAAAACATAAATCAAATAAAGCGGTCTAACACCATATGACTCCCCATCACATACTACTGCCCATTCTATTTCACCTGGAGATTTTGATCAGTCAGTCAGTGCAAATTTTCTTTTCACTTTATGTTCTTTGTCATGTTATTAACATTTATTTCTTTATTTCTTCTTCAGACTGATCTCTTTTTCTCCAAATTTTAGTGCATGGGCTTTCTTTTGGAATAAACCAGGGAGGGATAATCTGATGATCTACATCCAATATTTCTTTAGTACTGTATTTACTATACGTATTATTTATTCCTTCAAGATCTTAAAGGGTGCAATCCCTTTTAAGCCTTTACATCACAAGGTGTTCTGCAACCCAGCTCTTGAAACCAAATTTGTTAGATACTGAGCTACAAAGATGGACATCAACACTCTTAGAGAAAATGTTCACAGTTAAGTTAGTTAAGTAATCCATCATCATTTACTTTTACTTAATTCAAACTGGGATTAGTGTCCTTAGTAGCTCACTGAAATATTAAGCCTTCTGACCATCCTTCTCTGGAAAGTACCCACAGTGATTTCTTGCCTTGTGACTGAGAACTTGGAGGAAAGGTGAGTCATAACTATTTACAGCAATACATACATAGTTTAGGCAAATCTTGATCTTAAATTTGGAAGGAACATTTAAGAGGTCTTATATAGGGGAAGGAGGAGAAGTTGTATAGCAGGAAGTCTAGTGGTGGAAAGAGGCAGAGTCTCCCCAAGGATGCTCTGGCTCCTTTTCATCTGTCAGCAGTTTTAGAAACATATCCTCTAATGGATCATTGGTGTTTCCAAAGCTGGTTCACCTATGTAGCTTTAGCTGGTGGGTTGGGCTTCTGTACTTCTAAAGTTGAACTGCCTCATGGCTAGCAATGACCCAAGTTCAACAGCCATTACCTTTGATGCTGAGTAAATTGTCAACTACTTTTCCATCTACTTATTACGCAGATTTGGATTTAAGCACTTAAATGAAAATGCTGACAAGATTTACCATAAAATTTCATCTTTTATCTGGTGTTTGAGGAAACTGGGCTTTCCTATGTGCAGATGAGAGATATTCCACCTTTTCAAGTACAAATGTACTGTCTCTGTAGTAATCATGTATGAGTTTTTGACTGAATATATAAACCCTATGGGATTTGTTACATATCAGCAGAGAGCTTCCTCTATGTGGTTCCATGCCATGGTAGGCATGAAGTTCTTTAAGAATTGTTTTGGTTCAGTATTCAATTGTTGCTCATGAATGTGATGTTTGTATTTGGGTATTTTGTGTATTTTCACACTTCTGTAAAAGTAACTTTTGCTGTCAATATGTATCAAAAAAGGAATTCAAAGATAATCTGGAGAAAATATCCACCAGGATGGTCAACCAACGGAACAATTCTGCTGCTCTATGTAGTTAGAATAACTACAAAAGGTCCACATGCTACCCAGTAATAGGCCCAGAGCTAAAGTCAGCAATGAGAACTAAAGAATAAATGTGTTGCCGCTGTCAAAATACTGCCACCAGCAAAACTTATTTACTGGCATTGAAGACCCTGATACAAGAGGCCAATCTGGAGGGATATCTAACAGTGGCATCGTGAGGGTTGCTGGAGCCCAGGGGAAAATCTTTTATGGCTCCCCCAAAGAGGGGGGTGGGAAGGACTATTTTTATTTGAGTGTGCTAGTCTTGGCAGGAAATTTTTGCCCTTGTTATTCTAGATATATTGTGTTGATAACAAAACATTCTTATTTGCATAATAATATTCTGGAATGATAGAACACAAATCGAATTTGCAAACTGAAATAGTTTATTTTACATACAATACATACACTGTAATTAATTAATCATTACCCCTCATAAATAAATTCCAAAATGTTGATTATAAAGTAAACGATCACAGTAACCAGTAACTCTTAATAACCAAAGACAAATGGCAAATTAAATAAATTTGACTAAAGAAGGAGTTAAACATTAGGGAATGCAGGGGGCTAAGAAAATTACGAAAATGTACAATTTGTTGCCAGCATAGAAGTTAATACTAGAAAAAAAGAATAGATTTTGTGGTAAAGACTATAAACCTTAATATTCTTTGCAGTGTTTAACATGTGTCAAAATAATGAAAACAAAAAGATTAAAGTGGTGGATGCTTAGGTTAAATCATATGCAAGAAAATAAAACAGTATAAAGGTATTAGAATGTAAAGACAATTAGACAGATATTGATTATTGATAACAGAAAACCTAAACAAAGAAAAGGATTGACAATTAACTGTAGGACATTAAGTATTGATACTTGTTACAATGCCTTTACAGTTTTATATTTTTAGTTTTTACAGCCGCAAATTTGTCTATCAAATCGTCAAAATTTATTTTGTTTGCGCTCTCTTGCTCTACACTTAATAGAGTTAAAGCTGACAATCTCTCTTGCCCCATAGATGTTCACAAATGCGACAAGATAAGTTTCAACTTACTAAATGATCAGTCACAACTAGCAATTGATACTGCTATGGTCGGCAGTATCTGAAGAGCAACTCAATAGTTTGGGAAAACAATTTCTTCCCCATATTGTACAATGAAACAAAGTAATTCCTGTGGGTCAGTGATCAGAGCATCTCATGTTTTAAGCAGCATTCTGCAATCTATAATTTTACTGAACACTTCCAAGCCATTGGTTGCAGGTAGCGACTCCTTAATATCCAAAAGAACTGAGGGATTATTTATATAGCCCTTAGAAAAATTTGTCTTTCTTTTTTTAATTCTATTACAATGTACTAAGTCTTAACAGTACTGTATGTATATACAGGAAATCAAATTAACTCACTTTTTCTTTTGTTATGTTTATACATGTATATATTCATGGAAAATTATGGAGACTTTGTTTAAGCAGTATATGTATCATGATTATTCTAGCCTGAGCATGCTGAGATGATGGAATACCAGGTGCTGATGTGCTCACGCAAAACTTACTCTTGTAATTGCCGCTTAAGACAAACTAGCAATCACTTCCTAGTCTAGTACTAGTAAAATTGATTTAGTCTACCTCTGGGGCCTCAGCTCTGTGGCTACTGTCTGTGCCAACTTTTTCATACCTTGGTTCTCACGGCATGTATAAAATTGTGAAACTGTGTAGACAACTTGACTGTTGTGACTGACATCTTTCTCATTCAAGAACAAAAAAAGTTGTAGAAATTAAAATTTCTTCCTATATTTTCATTGCAAAAGACAAATAAATAAAATACTTTGTGAATTGATAATAACATCAGCCTCAGCTTTATGAAAATGCAGAAATAATAATTGTAGTCTGCAGTTCGTTATGCACAAAAAGAAATGCTCATGAAAGAAAACGTAACACTAGATTGATGGGGGTAATAATCCAACATCTTTGCACTGACTCACAGTCAGTGAACCACTTATTTTATAAATACATAATTAAACTTGATAGTATAGTAATTAATACAATAACAACATTTATATATAATGAACATTACAGGAAGTCTATCTTCATTAAATATAAAATACGTACTGAAAACTCATAAAAAGTTAAAGATTCTAAGTTATTGGTTTCATCACCCCATTTCCCCCAAAATAGATGTCTTCCCATCTTCAATTTGGCGCCCCTCAATGCTGTGCCTGGGGACATATGTCCCCCCCAGCCCTACTTCATGATGCCTCTGATATCTAGTTTACTATATAATGTTAATAAGAGTGTAAAGTTCCACATTACGTTTCCAAACAAAATTAGAACTAAGATGAAACACATAATATGAACAAGTTCAAGATATCTCATTACTGCCAAGATCTCATGAATGTGGTACCACTTTCTATGAGCTTTATGTAGCTTACTGTAAAAGTGCTAAACATTCTTTGCAGCATTCCCAGAGTGATGTTGGAAATGCAAAGATATCCAAGTTGTGTCATTTCAAGAACTGCCTTCCTGTCCAAGCTAAATTACTAATATGTGGTCCTTTAAAATCCTGGTACCATGTGTAAAGCTTTATCACTTCACTTCCAGGCCATGCGCAGGTCAACCTATGGCTGAGGTACTGTCTACCGACAAGTGAAGAAGAGACTCAAACAGTCAATGAACCAGGACATCAACAATTGCCTTAACAGTTGTTACAAAGACTAATTTTGTACTAGTACACATGTATATTCTGGCTGCAGAGCTTTTCCTAGATTTAGATGACACCAGGGTAGATGAGTCTACTGGCTTAGAAACACTACAACCTGTGATGATGATGTACTGGGATATGCAGAAAAAGTTGCTGTCAGGAATGAGGACATCAGTGACTGGCTTAAGTCAACGTATGATCACCTTATTGTCAGTAGTACATGTATGCTACAGGCAGAGGATAAGGCGGATACTAATGGGATACCTACACCTTCAAAGAAGTGTCAGAGCTAAGGTTTCATAAGGATAAAACTCTTAGACTACCTCATCTCCATGAAGCATTAAGAACTGAAAAATCTTGCCACGGTTGCCCTTAGCCTATCCCATCCCAAGCACATTCTCCACAAGTTGTTATGCCTTACACAGGTTTTGGATATGCACTACAATTAGATGTAAGAGTACGGTGGCAATACTAAGCACCAATTCCATTACTTGTGGAGTACTACTACTTTATCATTTATGGCATCATTACTTATCAATGAAAAATCATTTTCAAACATTCATTTCCCATTTGTATTTCCATTTCCTACTGCATTTTACTAAAAATTAAACCTATATATTTAACAATCCTGTAGTAAGATAAGCAGTACACACTACTTAAAAGTCAAGGCCAAATGTTACCTAGCGAAAAAGTGTAATACAGTATTATTGCATACAGTACATAATGCAATAACTGATTGATACACTAGAATTCTTTACCCATAACAAGGAACTAACAATATGTATTAGGATTCTAAAATGTTGAGTTCACTGTAGCTTTGCATGTGCATCAGCACACCATGTAGTATGATAAAAACACCTGTTATAAGGTCAAAATACATGACAAGTGTTGGTTTTTAAAACTTCTGATAATGTATATGAGAAACCCCGGTGAGTTAACAAATAAAGTACTAAACTGGTCTGCATGATACAAGTAGTTCTATGGCTGTTTTTGCACAGACCAAGACCATTTCCCTGCAAAAAAGACACTACTATTTCCACACGACCAACAACATTTCCTTTGCAGTATTACTGAAGGGTAAAGCAAAAAAAAAAAAAAAAAAAAAAGTAATACTGTAATGTATCTTTTTCACGCTTAAAACATATCTGAAAAATATTCTTAGGTAACTAGCTATCATTTACCTGTAGTGGTTTATCCATCTGTCATGATTAAACAAGGCCAGCTCTTTCACACTCCACAAAATGAGTTTAGATCAGGTACTATGGTCAAGGTTCTACATCAGATGAAATGTCACACATCCATCACCTTGAACCTCTAATGGAATCCATTGGCTGATAATTAGCCATTATTTTGTATTTTGGCAACATCTTTACAAATCAATCTCAGTACATATCTGGACTTAATAGGTCTTAAAAAATGACCGACACACTATCCCAAAAAAACCACTGTTTCGGAACTCATGGTAAAGACTTAAAAAAATTAAAAGCATGTGTTGTACAGCTTTAATAAATCAATAACCTCATCAAAATGGTTCTAGTACATTAAAGTCTAAGAAAAAGCAAAGTACAATAGTAGAGTAAGACAAAGCTTTACCATTGGCTAACGTTTGGTAGATCTTCATTTATCAAATGGTAATTCATCACTACATAAACTGGCCTCTATTTAACTCTACTTATAAAATGAGGATCAAAGTCAATGTACTATATGGAATACCCCTTCCAGTAAGCCAACTTAATGGTGGGTAAAAATGCATTAAAATGTTTACAAATCAAATCTGTCCTTTCCATAAAAATGTTCAGCTTTGTATTTTAGGACCTGATGATACATTTTAACATGAACTTAAATGTAAATTGGGCAATATTATTATTGGTCCCTAGGGAACAACATTGCAGAGAAACACAATTATTTGGAAATTGCATATAACAAAACTTTCCTTTGTTTGTGCTTTTATGAAAGAGTATCTTTCAAGGTTATTTTTAACCCAAAAAACTATTGTTTTAGGCATAATTTACCTGTCACCCCTTTCTAAATCTCTTTTTAATATATAAATACATATTGTTCTAAAACTGTCTTTACCATTATCATAAATATAGTGAGCAATTCATATAAAAAGTAACTGCAATTCAATTCTTTTTCATAACTAAATTATGATAAAATACATAAGACAAGGCTGATGGGTACTTTGCCAAAAATTAATGCTTCAGAATGCACCATTCATTTGAAACAATGAAAAAAATATCACACTTACTGTCAAATGAGGCGAAGAGCTCAGGCATGTCATCCATACTGACCATACTCTTGAGACCAAACTTGGGACCATCTTTGTACTGTGCTCTTTTCTGTGCCTGTTGATTTGCTGTAATAGGCACACCAGTTGGATGAGACATTACTTGTGGTGAGGTCTGATGTGTTAAGGAACTTGGAGGTGTTTGTTGTGAGGAGACAGACAGAGGTTGCTGGTTTCCAGGCCTTCGAGCAAAATCTAAAGAGGGCCGCCTGAAAATGGGGAACTGATGAATTACTATGGTAGATTTAATAAGAAAGTTAGCTGGAAAATGAATTATTTTGATATATGCACTTAAAGGTACCATCAACTCCATTGAAAACAACTAACTTTTACTAAATAAAAATATAAAAATATTGCGAAATTTTATGAATTAATCATGTAGGTTTTTTGTAAGTAACTTTTAAACATTACATATTTATAAATACTGACAAATTAAAAAAAGCTAGAAAAAATTATCTTAAAAACCACCACTCACTCGAAGCCTTTTCTAGAGGAACAACAAATTTACACTTGAAAGTATTCTTTAAGTCCTTATATTTGTCATATCTCACCTGCAATAACAGCACAGTAACCACAATCATTTAATTAAAGCGATGCACACATTATTTTATATTTCTAAGCAGTAAAAAAAAAACTCAGATTTAAAAAGCTCAGTGGCTTTCCATGAATGCAAAATGCCATCCATAGTGCAACAGGTATGTTCCATTATGTATTTAATAAGTATGTGAAGAAATTTGGTAAAGAAAACAATAACCATACTATTTCTTTAGTAATATGGGTTACCTTATTCCTTTCACAATGCACAAATTAAATAGTTCAATATTTCTTTCAACAAAATACCCCTCTGTCATATACTTGAGTCACCTTATACCTATTCAGTTGATGTATCAATAACAATTGACAAGCCATTCAGGAAACACATGGTCATGCCATTATCCTATGTTTTCCTTCAGAAGTAAAAATCACTTGTGTGCCTTTTAAGTTGAGATTTAGGTACTAATTCAGACACAATTATGATCTCTGATAACCTCATTCTTTCTTCCCCAGCATGTTACCTAAAGCCCACCAACCCTACTGTCTTATAGCTACATACTACTACTCCTTCACCAAAATATATTTCTGATGTTGTTACCAAACTCCTTTACAAAAACAAAAGTAATTCAAAATAACATCCCATCTCTCAGGAGAATTTCAGTATTTCAGTCAATTTCACAATGCCTGTCTCCAATCTTTTAACCTCTCCATTTTCCTTTGTGGTGTAAGGACCCAGCCACTTTAAAGGTCTAGCTCTTAAAGCTGATCTGTTCACATCATACTGCCAAACCACCAATGACCCCTTTTTCATACCTAAAATAACAGTCAAGGAAGCCTTCCTGGTAGACATAGGACCATCTTTTACTTTAACGGTGAGAATTACTTCAGCAAACTTCCAGATTCATATATCCTTTTCAACAAATCTCAATATGTAAAATCCATGTTATTCTAACGTAGCCACAATAATTCTGTCATTACCCTTTCATCATTGCAATATCCAAATTACAACCAAAACATGAATCATCATGGTAGGAAAATGAGGTATCATGAATGAATTTCATAAGACAGGTGTCAATCAAACACTGTGGTAACTTTCAAATTAAACTTTAGGAAAGCCTGTATACTTGCCTAATGGGATCCTTTAATCTCTTTACTCCTTCCCAATCTCTCTGATGAACAAAATCAATTATATATCACCTTTCACATAATCACAATTAGATTATCATTTTTACAAAGCTAAAACGGACTGGCAGTTTAATTTCTTAATCTAGCCTATGATGAAAAAATAAGCAGGCCTTAATGTGAGGAAGAAAAGATACTCCTCTTTATAAGAAGGTTTTAGAAATTAATCATTAGACTGAATGGAAAACTAAAGCTCGTTTATAAACAGACAGAAGGTTATTCACGATCCTTGAAGTTAGTGGGATATGATGAAAGTCATACCACTTAGAGTAACTTTAGGACTCAATCAGCTCAGTAAATGAGTAAAAATTACTTCTTAAAATTACCTCTAGTGCCTTGAGGAACGGTAGGAAAAGCTGTTTATTAGAAAGCTTTTTGATTTCATCTCACAAAAACAGGGAGAAATACCAACATGGAAAAATTCCAAGCATGAAGAGATAGGCCAACAAGAAACCACAATGACAGAAATTAAAATTGTACTTCAACACTAGTTTGAAGCGGTGTCCTAAGCAAATATTCAGAGATGCCAAATATTACAAAGAATTGGATGGGACATTAGAAAAAGGAAGTGATCTTGAAGGCAATGAACTAGATGATCAGAATTTCCCTAATCAGATGCAACAGAGAGAAATAAATTAATATATTTTCATATTAAAATTGTTTCATATAAGTACTTATCAAGCAATTACGCAGCTATAGTTTCTAACTTGTACGGCAGCCTTTTTTTTTTTTTTTTTTTAAATCACAGTAGTGCTTCAATTGTTATGTGTACATAGGTGACTAGCCCCGCCCACCATTGGGAATCGTATATCGGGAACATCTTAGCAGATAACCTCACTGTGTTTGTGCCCTTATATCCATGAGAGGGGAGAGGGCAGGCTCCGATTCTGTAATTACTTGTTATGTACCATATATACTCAAGTATCATGCAACTTTTGAAGACCTAATTTTGGAGCTAATTTTAAGGGGGTCACATCATACTTTGAGATATAAAATTCGAGTATGTAATAATCACATTAGTATCATATGATAAAATACAAACGTAATGGACATGCATCTTTTCCAAGGATCTTTTAAAAAGTTGTGCTTTACTTCACTGCATCCAATAATATTACTATATGTATTTACTTATTACTATTTGTTTGTATTATAAAATCAATGTTTTAGTTTGGAAATCTAGCGATTGTGAGCTAAGTTTGTTTTCCTGTATTGAACTCAAATCAGAGCGACTTTCTTGCTTCTGGTTAGAGCAAATGAATCTCAAGATAGTCTTTATATGGGAAAAGGTTATTTTACTCTATACAAAGTGTTCCCAAGGCAAAATACGTATCGTTTGTGAACGAAATTTATTCTTTTTTTCGTTAGTAGATGGCGCTGAGCTGAGGGCATGTTGATTCCATAAACAAAAATCAACAGATTCCGTTTGATATTTTCACTTGACCTCATCAGAATACTACATGCTTTACATATTTGTCTTTTATTGGAGTGAAAACAGTAAAATGTGTTCTTTCATGCCCAATAGTTTTGATTAAAACACGTTTCTCTCAAATTTTGTTTATGGTAGAGTTTGATGGTACTATACTGAAGTTTGTGAGTTTCATCCATGTTGCTGTGCACGATAATAGTCGTTAGCAGATCAACATTCTTTCCTCAGTATATGCCCTTCCTGATCTTTTCTCCATAGCAAGTAAGGATGTAGTAATGTAAAAATATATCAGTCCTATTTTCCTTAACGTCATTTGTAACATAACTATGATAATTTTTCACTATCATGCGATGGTTGAAATGCAAGCAAAAAGGATTCAGATGTTCATAGCAAATTAGCTGTTTCAGGCTATATGCATTTTCAAAAGTATAATATTACTAACGATACTTTTAGCATTCTCTTTTACTTTTTAAACTTAACTAGAAGATGGGATGGATAAAGAGATGGAGGAAAATGGGCTAGCCTAACTAAATAATGCAATATATGAAGAGGAGGAAAATTGAGGTTAGCCTATTATTATTTGGCCTTTTAAACTCAACTCGCATGATACGCGAGATAAGTGATAAAATAATTTTTTAAGGGTGAAAATTTGGGGGTCGCATGATACATATGATCGCGTGCTACACGAGTATAAACGGTATACAGTGGACACCCCTTATTCAGGGGGGATGTGTACCAGACGCCACCGCAAATAGCTAGAATCCATAAATACAGTGGTACCTCGAGATACGAAAGGCTCAACTTACGAAAAACTCGAGATACAAAAGCTAACACCAAAAACTTAACGGCTCTACATACGAAAAGTTTTCAAGATACGAAAGGTTTCTGTAAAGTCCGAGATTCGCCCGAACCACCGATAACAATTTTGAAACTCGCGCGCCGCCAACTGAGTAGACTCGCCACCATCCTCCTGCTCTCCCATTGGTTCCTGATGCTAGTCACTGCCATGAGATCCTTCTCTCCTATTGGTCAGCATCCCTCCCATGAAGCATCTACGTAGCGGCGTGCTTCTTCGGCCACTGCACGGCATCATCTGTATCATACGCACGCGGTATTCGTTCGGTCTAACGATTTCGTTTATTAGCGTAAATTCGTTAGTGATTTCGTTGCAGTATACGTACTTTATCATGTTGTGTGAAAACTTTACTCTACTTATACATAAATTATGTACAGTATAACGTAGTCATGGGTCCGAAGAAAGTTGAAATTCACGGAAAGAAGCGAATGCTATCTTTGGAGACAAAGATGGAGATTATCAAGAAGTATGAAGCTGGTATGCAATTGAGTGTGATCGCCAAGGAATACAGCCGAAATCCGTCGACAATAGGCACCATCTTTAAGCAGAAGGATGTCATCAAAGCAGCTACACCTTCCAAGGGCATCACTATTTTGTCCAGCAAGAGGACCCACGTGCACAATGAGATGGAACGGCTGCTTCTTGTCTGGATAAAAGACAAAGAAATCGCTGGTGATACGATAACGGAGACGGCAATCTGCCACAAGGCCAGTGCTATTTTCGGCGATTTGATTGCCCAGGCTGAAGACGACAGAGGAGAAGGGACATCAACGCCAACACCAGAGTTCAAGGCTTCGCATGGGTGGTTCGAGAAATTCCGTAAATGGACTGGTATCCATTTGGTGGTGCGGTATGGGGAGGCTGCCAGCTCGGACACGAAAGCGGCCAAAGCCTTTAAAAAGACGTTCGACAAGATGATGACCAAGTTACGCTCGCACTTTGTTCAAACGCCAGTGGGGATTGCAAGGTGAAGCCCCTACTGGTGTATCATGCCGAGACTCCTCGAGCCTTCAAGGCCCACAAAGTGTTGAAGGAGAAGCTTCCAGTGATGAGGAGGGCTAATGCGAAAGCCTGGGTAACGAGGCTTTTGTTCACGGAGTGGGTAAATCTGTGTTTCGGCCCGACAGTGAAGAAATTCTTGGAAGAGAAGCACCTCCCTCTGAAATGTTTGCTGGTGTTGGACAATGCCCCTCCCCACCCTCCTGGCCTCGAGGAAGATATCCTAGCGGAGTATTCCTTCATCAAGATTCTTTATTTTCCGCCTAACACCACCCCTCTCCTCCAGCCCATGGACCAGCAAGTGATATCGAACTTTAAGAAGATGTATACGAAACATCTTTTCAAGAGATGTTTCGACATCACCGATACCACAAACCTCACCTTGCGTCAATTTTGGAAGGAACATTTCGACATCGTCATATGCATCCGACTCATCGACCAAGTTTGGCAGGAGGTTACGAGGCGAACCTTGAATTCCTCGTGGAGGGAACTCTGGCCTGATGCTGTATCCGCCCAAGACTTCGAGGGAGTCAATGTGGGCGAAGCTGGTGCTGCAGATTCAGAAACAGTTGACGATCCCGAAACTGTTTTGGAACCAGATCTTGAGGAGATCGTTGCAATCGGCAAGTCCATGGGGCTGGTCGTCGACTAGGACGACATCAACGACCTTCTCGAGGAGCACCAAGAGGAGCTTACGACGGATGACCTGAAGGAGTTTGGAGGCCATGCAACATAACGTCGTTCAAGAGGAGTTCTCAAGCAGCGGCGAGGAGGAGGAGGACAACCCTATGACAACGGCAGAAATTAAGGATGTTCTAGCCGCTTTTCATAAAGTGCAATTGTTTGTAAAAAAATGACACCCCGAAAAGGCTCACACAGGTCGTATGCTTGCGCAGTTCGATGACGTTTGCCTGAGTCGTTTCAGGAACATTGTGAAAAGTAGGCAGAAGCAATCTTCCTTGGATAGTTATTTTTTAAAGAAGCCTTTAGTATTAGCAGGAGTAAGTAAAAAGGAAGAACCAAGTGATACTAAAAAACAGAAAGTTGAAAGTGGTGATGAAGTTGAAATTTTGTAAAAAGAAAAAAAAAAACACTACGTAACGTATAAAAAAGTAAAAAAAAAAAATACAAATCAAAAAAAGATTTTATTTTATTTTTTTTTTTTTTTAGTTTTTTTTGTAAAGTTAAGTGTTACAGTTTTGTTAATGTGTTTTGTAAATTTTAGTTTAGTTTTCCTTACATTTTTTTATGTTTCGTAAAGTTAAGTGTATGTACGTACGTACGTATCTGCCGTTTGTCCTCCTCCTCTGTCGCCACTTTCGGAGATAGCCTCACTCAAAAGGTAAGCTTCCACATTTTACTACATACATACAGTATTTCTTGTATACCATGTACACTAATACACTTTATTTACAGGTAGTTAGCAGTACGTTATTAATTTATGTATTGAATGGTCCAAATTGTTGTAGTATTTCATTGTTTATAGGTCAATTTAGCTTTATTATGAAATTTACGAGGGTGTTTTTGGAGGGCTTGGAACGGATTAGCCATTTTACATGTAAAATGTGGTCCAAGATACGAAAACCTCATGATACGAAAGGCGCCTTGGAACGGATTAATTTCGTATCTCGAGGTACCACTGTACTTAGAACCCACCCTCTAAAAATGTTTATAACTGTCTAATTTGAATGTGTAAACACCAATGTATCCCTAAAAATACCATCGTACATCAAATATACATTAAAATATCATCCTATTACTGTACACATTAATTTCTGAAATATCATTACAGTGGGTCCCCGTATTCGCGTTCTCTGGATTTGTGGATACGTGTGATGACATGGTGATTGGCGGTTAATGTCACTGCTTCTTCAAGGTGGTGAGGGCTTGATTATACGGCTCCAATGCCATATCAAGGATATTTCAAAACTTTAGGGAGTGTTCCATATGAGGATCCTGTCACAACAAACTCCTGAGCATCGTTGATCATTCTCCTAATTTGGGACAGGCATTCAAAAGTCAGGCACTCCTCCTCCTGCTCCTGTTCCTCTCAAGAACCTGGAGTGGCTTCTTCCTTGCTGGCAAACTTCATCAGTCTTCCAAATCCTGGTCTGTCAGGGTGTCTGATTGGGCATCAATGAGGGTGCTGACTTTATCCTCGGTGATATCGTCAAAGCCTTCACTATAAAGAATTCTCGCCAACTGGACCGCCTTATTAACGGCTGAATGCTGCATTTCCTCAGGAGAGAAGCCCGTATAATTATGGACATAGTCTGGTCCAGAATTTAATCCAGCATACTTTCAGGGTTTCCTTCTACCTGTCCTTCAGTGACCGATTGATGACAGACAGAAACAAGGCAATCATGAATTTGTGCCAACGCTCTTTCAGCGTAAATTCACTGTCATGGTCCATTGCATCAAAAGGTGCTGGAGGGAGTTCCTGGTGTTGAAGGCCTTGAAGGCACGGGTCACACCCTGGTCTATAGGCTGGAGGAGAGAGGTGGTGTTGGGAGGGAGGAACTTAAGCTGGACTCCCTTGTAATAAAGATCAAGAGGGTGGCCACCAGCATTGTCCAAAATTAGCAGCACCTTGAACTCCACGTCCAAGTCACCCACATATTACCTAACTTAAGGAATGAAGCTCTGGTGGAACCAGTACTCCGTAAGACTTTGGTGATCCAGGCTTTGGGATTATGCATCCAGAAGACATGGAGCAACCCCTTGTTCTTATTCTTGAGTGCCCTGGGGTTGCAGCCTTGTAAATAAGGCCTGGTTTTAGCATAAAACCAGCCGCATTCCCAGACATGGGGACGGCAACCCTATCCCTCTGTGCCTTGAAGCAAGAGGTTTTGGCTTCTTCCTTCATAAGGTACATCCGGGAAAGCATCTTCTTCCAGAACAGGCCAGTCTTGTTCACATTGAACACCTGTTCTGGGAGGTATCCTTTCTCCTGGATTATTTTCTTGAAGGCCTCAGGATATTTCCCGGCTGCCTCTTTGCTAGCTGATGCTGCTTCCCCATGTAGGGAAACAGACTAAATGAAACAGCTTCTGGAACCAGTGAAAGCATCCTTTGCTCGTCTGAAAACCTTGGGGAGCTGATGACGGTCCCAGTTCTCTCTCTTCCTCTTCATCTTCTTCAGGTGCAGGTTCATCAATGGCCAAGCATTCTAATTCCCTTTCTGCATCGCCTTCCTCTTCCTCTACGTTGCTGCTTCCGTACCAGTTGATAGGTGCTTGTAGAGCTGTCTCGCTTTCTTGCATACGATGTTGGAGTCAAGGGGCATGTTCTTCTTATGCCAGTCCTTGATCTGGTATGCAAGTGCAGATTCCATCCATACAATTGTTTTATCTCACACTGTCAACACTACTTTTGCTGTACCAAAGTAGGTGTACTTACATTTTTCTGATTTAACTTTTTTTTTTCTTAATGTATCTCACTGTGCTCTCATTTATATTAAAATGGTGGCCAACTGATGTGAAACTTTTGCCCTCCTTCAACATACTGAGAACTTTCACCTCATCAAGGTTTATGAGAGACTTCTTTCTTTTAGGTTATTTGCCAGAAGCCTTAGAAGGAGCAGGGCACTTTTAAAAAAAGTAATTTTCGGCATGATTCACACAGATATTTGTTGATATGTAAAACACAGCTTCACAATTACATCTGCGTATATCAGTAACTTTCTACGCAGTGAGGCTGATGAAGGAGAGATGCACAATACCAACAATTCCATCTTCATGAGATGGGACTTGGGTTTCAACCGATCAATGCCAAGTGTACAGCTAATAAGTGACAAGGAAAATGAATGCTGCTCCTGGATTGGCTGCTCTGCAGACGACAGCCAGTAGTGTGTTGAGTATCATTTGTCCAAGAAGACATCACAGCATCATAAGATTTGTTTATCTGCAGAAAGTTGGCTTGGGTGAAGCATCTTTTAAGAAAAACAAGTTATGTTTTTCAAATTTTGTGGTGCTTAACTTACTACAGAACTATAATATTTGAAAATTAATCAATCTTTTTTCATAAAAAAAAAATGTATTTAGTCATGAAAATATACTTAGTATGTACGTAAGGAAATAATGCGTACAGCAGATGAAAACATAACATTCCCTGCTATTCCCGATGGTTCGCATATTTTAGATGTGCTCTGCGTACTTATAGTATCATCCTAAAACACTTTATGTATGTATGTATAATATTTAGAAATCATCTTAAAACAAAAAACATAACAACTGGCTGCAAAAAATACAAACCCAGTGTCTTAAGAGTATCATGTAAGTCTTGACATCCAACGTCTTCCTTTAAGATGGTGATCTCCAACTGTACTTGAAAGGCCATAGAGGAGGAAAGACTTCATGGGCCTAATCTTGAATGACGTAAGGTTCCAATTTGCCTGATAGAGGTTGAGAGTAGAACTACATGGTTTAGAGATAGCCCGAGTTCCAATGAAGAGACTGAAACTCTACTATATAGCCTCCAATTAGAAGGTCTGGTATTTCCAGAACGATGGAATGGTTAATGTAGGAGCTAAAGATAACTGTAAATTTACTTCCAGAATGATGGAATGGTTAATGTAGGAGCTAAAGATAAATGTAACTTTATCATGTTTGCCAAACAGTGATTAGCAATCTTAGGACAGTCATGTCAATAACCACTATTTCAATGAACAGGAATGAATTTTCTCTCTCTACCAAGTCAGTCTCAGACTCAACTTCTTTCCTTACCTTTCAGATCTCTTCAGATTGAAAACATCACAGATCCTGCTTAAAATTGCCAGTGGCGGCTTCATCATGCTCAGCCATCATGGTATTTGTAATTTCTCTGTCTTGTGGTGTCCACAACTATGTTAAAGTTACTGAAGCTAGCCTTTTACTTTTCAGTATCCAAGATCCATTAAAGATCTGTGTCTGGAGTTACATATGCCTTTCTAATCTCCGAAGAAGAAAAGAAAATTCCCTTAAACTTCCAATGAAGTAATTCATATTTCCAGTTCTCCTCCAAATGGAATCAACCCAAGATGAAGAGAGGACGACAAACAGGAATATTTGTAATTAATGGTTCTTATTCAGTTCTCAAGTAGTACAGTGGAACATCTGCTCCAGAACGTCTGACGAGGTCCAAAATGTATGATATCCAAAAGTACATTTTATTGGGAATAAACACAGTTTTCCATACAGAAAACAACGAGAAATAAATATAAATGACTAATAAAATGAATAAATGAACATTTAACATCACTCTTGCCTTTTTGGAAGACTTGTTAGTGAATGGAAGACAAAGAGGAGGGGCGAGGGAGGAGGAGAGGTTATTGTTTGGAAGAGGAATCCCTCTCCAGGACTTCAGTTATCATGGATCTATCTGAGGTTACTTCTTTTTTTTACTAGCTCTACCTGGGGTTACTTCCCATCTTTGATTTTTACTGGCACCAGGACCAGCTTGAGAGTCACTGGACCCCTGTTGCACAACAGAGACATTTGTTTTTGGCCACTTTAAAATTTGCCCAAAGTGAAACTAAGCATTGTCAATAAACATGTTGGAGACAAAGATTACACCATCTTTGTTGGGGTGATTATTCTCCACAATTTTTTTTACGTCACTCCACTTAGAAAACGTGCTGCAGTAGGCACATTACCCCCTCTCTCTTCCTCCTCCTCTGATTCCTCATCTGCTGTCTGCTGCTGTTCCTGCTGAAGACCTTGCAGCTCTTCAGTGGTTAGCTCTTACCTGTGGGCATCCAGTAACTCTTCCACACTTTTGCCACTCACATCCAAGCTCTAGGACTTCCCCAGACACACAACAGATTCCACAACAGGCATAGGGTCGTCAGGGTCAGCCTCAAATCCTTCAAAATCCTTCTTGAGGTAATATTCTGACCACAATTTTCTCCAAGCACAGTTCATTGTCCTGGAGGTCACTTCCTGCCAAGCCTTATCTATAAGGTTCATGCAATTGAAGATAATGAACTGTTCCTACCAGAATGCTCTTAGGGGCAATTCAGTGTCTGAGGTAACTTTAAAGCACCTTTGAAACAGTGACTTTGTATAGTTTCTTGAGGTTTGAAATGATCTCTTGGTCTATGGGCTTGATCAAAGGAGTGGTATTAGGGGGCAAGAACTTCACCGTGATAAATCTAAATTCATCTAGCAACTGGTCTTCCAAGCCGAGAGCATTGTCCATTACCAGGAGGCACTTGAGTGGCAATTCATTTTCCTGGAGGTATTTTTTTCACACTTGGGCCAAACAATTCATTGACCTACTCAATGAAAATTTGCCTCGTGACCCAAACCTTTTTGTTAGCCTTCCACATCACAGGCAGTCTATTCTTAATAACATTTATTTCTTGAACACTCAGGAAGTTTCAGTGATACACCACAGGGGCCTCACTTTGAAATCCTCACTGGCATTCCTGCAGAACAAGAGAGTTAGCCTATCTTTCATAGGTTTGTGTCCTGACAATGAACTTTCCTCCTGCATGATGTAGGTCATTGGCATTTTTTTTTTTTGGAGACCTGTTTCATCACAATTGAAGACTTGTTGAGGGAGGAATCCTTCAGCCTTTAAATATTCTTTGAATTCATCAAAGAATTCTTTAGTGGCACATTTGTCAGAACTCATAGCCTCCCCATGCCTTACGACACTATGTAAGCCCATTCCCTTTTTGAATTTTTCAAACCAGCCTCTGCTGATCTTAAAATCACTAACAGAAGCACTTGTTGTAGGCCTTTTCTTACTGAGATCAGTATGCAACATCCTTGCCTTTTCACAAATTATTGTTTCTGACACTATCTCCCGCTAACGGTCTTTCGTTGATCCACACCAACAGCTTATTGACATTTTCGACCAATTGAGATTTCTTTTTTGTTAAAGATGTTACCCCTTTCACAACATCAGCTGCCTTGATTTCTTTTTTCTTCACTAGAATGCAGCTGATTGTTAAAACAGACATGCCACACATTCTAGTGAGATCAGCCATGTGTACACCACTTTCATACTTTGCTACAAGTTCTTTCTTGAATTCTATAGTGTTTCTCATATTTTTAAAAGAAGGGCTGGCATTCGGAACTTTCTTTGGCCTCATGATGGTTTGTATTTAGCAGCTGCACTCAAATAAAAAGCACAAAACACAAAGAACACATGGGGTGATGCAGAATACTAATGTGCAAGTTGATGCTCATTCAACGAGAAAAATAGGCAGAATGGATTACGCGAGAACATGGGATGCTTTGGTTAGGGTGCTCAGTACAGGACCTAGTCATGAGGTGGGCTCTGAAAGGAGCATTTCTGGGTGAATGAAATCCGAGAATATGTATGAAACCAATGAAATCCAGGACTATGTATGAAACCAGTCAAAATTTCATCAGAAAAAAAGTCTACAAAAACCTAATCGTATGAAAACCAGGGGTGTATGAAATCCAAGGTTTGAGTGTAACTGGCTTACTAAAATCCCTGTAGTCAACCTAGAGATCTTTTATTATTATCCTGAACATCAGAAACTCCAAGCAGAGAAAGGAAGCAAGATGGAGAGTTGAAAGCAGGTCTGTTCCTGGCACACTGCACCAATACAATTGACCCTACCTGCATTTCACACACTCACTAAAAAGAAGTGCCCTATTCTTAAATGACTTCTCTTTCTTGTGCACAAATGAAAAGATGGGGCTAGAGTCCTGAATACTAGAGATGAGATCTTAGCATGGCTCTGGCCAAGGTTCTTCTGCTCCAAATTCCAGTTACTAAGAGGAGAAATCATCATGAAAGCTTGAACAGTTCCACTGATGAAAGCTGGAGTGGCTTTGGCTGCAGGTCTGGTCATCAGGTCTGTGCAAGGGTAATCATTTTGGTGCAGATATGCAATGTTAGACTAGGCTAGCCTAATGGCCTTCATAATCTTTATGAATGATTCACATATGCAAATATAATGCATATTTATCTTAAAGATTGAGAATTATCTATCTTGTGATAAATTTTCAAGTGAAGTAATACCTATAGAACATTGTTCCCATACAATTCATGAAGTAATTATTCTAGTTTGCTAAGTTAGCTGCTCTTTTAATTTGCACACTCTTGTTATAGCACCTTAGCACCTACAACAACAGTTCAAGAAGTATTTTCTAGTCCAAAGATTCTAACAAAAAAGCAACTTACATTATCACAATCATCCCTACTTTAATATCTATTTTCAGAATTCCTCTATCAAAGCTTAAGCAGATACAAAAGTTTCTAAATACAGGCAGTCCCTAGGTTACGATTGACTCAGCTTATGCTGTTCTGAGGTTACAACACTCTTCAAATACATTTATCTAAAATGGTTTCTGGGCTACAACGTATGTTCCGGGTTTACAATGCCCATCCAACGGAAGAAATATGGCTCCAAAACGGCAGAATGGTAATAATTTGGAGCTTTTTGTTATAAAAACTCAACAACAAAAATACAGGTTATGTTATTCTCAAGACACCCAAAGGATTAAAAATAAGGTTTTCTTATGATTTTCAATGATGTCTCAGTTTATTCTGATTTTCAGCTTACACAGCATTCGGTGCTAGAACAGAATCCTGAAGTCTGCTGCAATGCCATTTTAATTATGTTCTTTGGTTGCAGTTCTATTTTTCTCTGTAAAGCTGAATAAAATTAATTCATCAACTAGTGTACTGTACCTTAATTCAGTTTAGGATAATGTTCTTCCATTATCTATCCCGTTCCTAACCTCTCTATGAATGAACTTTGTTGTATACTCATATGTTAACTCTGCAAAATCAACATTTCCATAATCTGGCAATTTTAAGATTACCTTTATGTATTTTCATTTTATGTATGATGATACTATCTGGTTGGTTTGGATACCTCTGGTTACTGCATACGTAGTTTGGTTTCAGTGCTTCCAAGTGTCCTATCCTTTCCATCACTTGATCTAAACCTACTTTAAACTTCATAAAGATGTATAAGAATTTTGAAACTGAACAGCTCAAATCTACCAGAATTTTGGAAAAAAAATACAAAGTAGCTTGGCATATTTTTTAAAAAGCTCAGTGTTATTCTTGCCAAACCAGCTCCTTACTTGACATTTATCCATTCTTCTATCAAGTGCCATTCCCATATCTGGAAGATGGCAGCCACACAAATACCATTCCTAATGTAAAGATGAATCAGCATTTTCATGTCATCAATACCACTACTTCTACTTCCAGTCTGGATTGAAATTCTATATAAAGGTTGCCCACTCTCCTCACTACTGGTCATGCTTTTGAAAGCATCTTGTTTGTATGCTTCCTCACTTGTTCTTAAGGCATCAAGCTCTGCATCTCATATTAAGTGGGTAACCTACTGCCTTCCTATATGTTTTCTGAACTTTCATCTGCTTTTCCTCAAGTGGTAGATTTGTCAAAAACCTACACAAATGTTCCATTTTCTGTAAGTACCTTCACTTTATTTCAGCAGCTATGCCAAAATCTGGCGCTCTGTTATCATGAAGGCAAATTTTGTTACAATCTAAATGCTGGAAAAAAAAATACCTACCATGAGCAAATTAAAAGGTATAGTACCATACTGCAAAGAATACTCATAGAAAATAATTATCATTTTACATACTGACAGACAACATAGATCATCATGTACTAGCTTCCTTTAAAGCTCCTGTTCAACATAATGAAGAATGTAAACTTTTCTAGTATAATAGATATTTCTCTCAAAAGTAATAGATGAGTATTTTATAACTTAACAAAAAACTTATCAGCAGAAATTAAATACCAATAAGCAATTGGAGAAAGACTGAGGTTACAACTACAGTGCTTACCAAGGCCTTATTCAGTGGTCACTGCTATCTTTGCTGAAAGTCAAAAAGTGCCTATTGGTCCAAAAATTAATTTATTACCCAAATAACTCAGGCCACTTAGTAATATTGCTGCTCATGATACTAAGTAAACATAAGCTTTATACCTAATGTAAATTAAGTTAATAAGCATCTCTCAAAACTTCAAGACCCAGTAAAATTGCACTGGCGTGGGACTATCTAAGCTTTAATGGAAAAAATAGCATAGCCTGCACAATATGCTAATGCAAAATCCCCCTCCCACCTCCCACCCCCACAACAACCATGAAAAACCAAACAATAGCTTTTTTCAGTTTTCTTCTAAAGGTGGAAAAAGAAACCCACAAGATTACCGAGTTTAACTTGTTTAGTACTTGTAAGTATTTACATGGTATTTTACTTAAAACTCTAGTACTTTCAGGCCCTAACTGTGGCCCTTTCTCAAGTTAGGGCCTGAAAGTACTCGAGTTTTAAGTAAAATACCATGTAAATACTTACAAGTAAACAAGTTATACTCGGTAATCTTGTGGGTTTCTTTTAACCCTGAAAAACGTGCCTAAAGAGTAAATTACATATCCAATTTTCCTTAAATTATGAACTTAGTCTATTTCAAAGATAAAGCAACTCAAGTATTTGACATATATGTGCTGTTTAATACAAACAGACAAGATCCATTACAGAGAATGTGTACCCATTAAAAAAAAAAAAAAAAGATAAACATATAAACACAAAATAATACATATGTAGAAGCATTTCTGAAGTTAAATATAATGATCATGAGGAATATACATGAGAAGGACAGAGCACCAGCATGCAACAGGTAGTACTAATAATACAAGTACAATTTCAAATACGAAACAATTTACGTATTATGAAAAACAATGTGCCCAATCAGCCCTTCATTCCTCGCTTACCCAGGTTGAAAAATGGGTATGCCTTTCCTCTCTTCCTTCTCACTACTCAGGCTGGACTGTTTGCGGTAAAATACAGACTGGCCTAAACGGTACCCATCAAAGGAACCTGGGGGAGTGTCCAGCTCCGATACATCCCGCAGGGAGCTTGTGGAATCAGAGGGGGAGCGAGCGAATAGCCCACTACTGAAGTCAACCAGGTATTTGGGCGAACTGCAGTAACAAGACAAGAGTCCATGCTAAGCTCACCAAGATTACAAGCAGTTGCAAATATTAAAAAAAAATCTTGAATGATACTGTACTGAATTTTATGTCATTTATATAAACTAATTTCACCAATAAAAAGTATGAAATGTAAATAAAATACTGTGGATCAGTCACACAATCCAGCACAAATCATTTTTCATACATCCAGAATCCATAAGAAGATTCATTCAAGATTTTTCTCCTTGGTTTAAACTGCATAAAGCATGCATAAAAGCCTACCAACCATTTATTATCAAAGAAGTAAACTGTGATGGGATCCTGTTCACAGCCAACCTGTTCACTTAATCTTATGAGTGTATATAATATTCTACTTAAAAGATGCTCAAGTGCAGAATGATTAAGGTTAAACATTATGTATTGCATAATAAGTTAGTATTCTATAATAAACTAGTACCATACAGAACTAAAAATAAATTTAAACAAGTTCCAGTCAATGAGCATCGACTTGAAAGAAAAGCTCAGACTATTCTAATTTCTTTGGGAAAAATGAGGTCCAAAACTCTTTCATCTAGAAAAGGATCCAATATCTACAGTCATTAATTCTCTATTACTCAATGGTGAAAAAAGGTAGGTGTGTTGTAAAATGTCACTGGCAATGGAGACGTTTTCCATCTATATTAAATTAATTGGAATAAAGCAGTTTATGTATCCACCAACAACATACAGTATTGTGATAATGGTTTGACATTCTGGAATACAGTGAAAAGTATGGGATACAGTAGCTGTGGAAAGTGCATAAATAATATGTAGTGGTATAAAATGGAAAAACTGTAGTTAAGTTACATGAAATATACTTAATATAAAACTTTACAGAGTTTTTGAGCAAAACAGAATAATTTGTAGCTTTTATTCATAAATCATGCATAATGGAGTCATTTTCTAAGATTTCATGGATAATACAATGGTCATCTGTTTCATCACATGAAACCCTAAGTGTCCTGACATGCTGAAATAAAATAAAATAATTCATCACTTCTGCACTGAAAATACAAATGTAATGTAGCGTTACTGACAGCTGATTTTCAAAAGCAATGCCTTGAAATCAGGTCAAAATCCTTGACTCAGTAACCTTACCCCTAATAAACTATGTATAGCTTAAGGCTCATTTTCTCAGGTGATCTTTATTTGTAAAATCCTACAATAAAACCAATTCTGCCTGGGAGACAGTCTGTCAAATTTTTCTTAACTAGAGCACTAAAAAGTTGAGCTGCATGCTTCTCTATACTACTTTGCATCTTGAGACGTTTACTCTCTAAGATCAAATATGCTTATCAGCCACTGATACTGCAAAACTTCTTAATAAAAGAGAAAAATACACCTACTTATTAGTTGCTGAAGTATCTTTCCTTATCAAACAACATGGGCTATTACAATTTTAAAAATGACCCAGTGTAACTTACTTTTTTGTGTAAATTTCATATAAAATATTTTATCATCAAACTAATACTAAGGTTACTTAGAATCTAAATCAAGGGCAAATGCTGCTTTAAAACAATGTGACAACCCCTTGAAAACTATAAACATCACACAGAAAGGTTTTTAAAAATCAGATGATCAATATAATTAATAAAAATTACACACACTGTAATGACAAACTGTGTACTGCTTTTTTGTTTTGTACTGTATATGACTACCACAAAACCAGAAGTCCATTAGTCCTCAAAATATTGGTGCTATTTCTATACTTGAAGAATGAAGAATTCTTATAATCACATGGGCGGCCATGTCCTTTTATTACTCTTCTGGAGGGAGTACAGTATAGACTGAATTGTTGTGGAATGATGAATCTGAGTCCAAAACACCATATGTATTTAAAGTTTGTCAGATCACTGTAAGAGTTCACACTTTTGTGTCTTAGTGAAAAAAGAATGGGCTTTGCATCCATCAAACGTTATATTCACACAAAGTGCAAAATTTTGCCTTACTGCAGCTTATCCCTTGAATACATAAATATACAACTGATTAAGCATTTTCCAAAATTACAATACTGTTGTCTTGTTTTGTTATGGAAGGATAAATTTCCAAAGTGGGGAAAATAACCATCTTGCACACAACCTATTTCATATAGTACACATATTCTCAATTCTCTCTCTGTTTGTTATTTTTTTTAAGTTAAAGTACAGTACTTACATTTTTCCTCCTTCCTACTAATTCTTTTTGTTACTTTGTATCTCTGTTCCTCCAATTATTCTTCAAGTTTTTATTATTGTGCCAAGTTTTTCAATTGTATTATTTTATTAGTTATGTACACGACCACTACCAAGCAAGGCGCTTGAGCTTGGTATCTTCGAAATCTCTTCAAAATTAATTAAGACTAAGGCAGCCTATTCCCAGTTAACAACCTCTTCTGTTTTTCCACTTGGGCGGAGTACCTATAGATTTGAAAGGGTTGCACTCTCTTTCCCAAAAATTACAAGATATTTTTCATAAAAATTTAAATTGTCTGTTCCTCACCAAGTGTAAATCCACTGACAAATCAGTTTCCAAAGTAAGAGAAGTCAGGAAATTTGAGCTTCCAAGAGTGTGTTTGACCATTCTACACCAGAACCTCCTAATAGGCATGACTTTGTGTTTATTCTTTCTCATTCTGAAGCCTTGAGAGACAGGATTTTTTATTTATTCTCTCTCACTCTGCTTAGCAATCTTCTGCTACTGATGCTCCCAACCTCTGATACTTTGTCTGAATCAAAATTTCCCCTCCTCCTGTACCTCGGCTGATGATATATCTCCAACCACTTCCCTTTGACTAAGTTCTTTTGTAAACTCAATTTACATCTAGGTAGTTTATTCCTCCTAATAATGCTCTTAACACCGAAAACTTAATCAATTCTTATCACCACTTTTCCTAAAGTCTTACTTTAACAACTGAGCAACTTTAGTCATACTCAGTTTTCCAAACTACTGTATCATCTGAGATCTGGTTGTTTTAAGAGTAGAAAGTTA
Organism: Macrobrachium nipponense; assembly: GCF_015104395.2. Classification (NCBI taxonomy): domain Eukaryota; kingdom Metazoa; phylum Arthropoda; class Malacostraca; order Decapoda; family Palaemonidae; genus Macrobrachium; species Macrobrachium nipponense. Next base: position 77,583,672 of record NC_087212.1, on the reverse strand, counting down.
CATATGATGGTAGACAAAAAAATCTCCTATTCCTCAACACTCCACTGAAGATAGAATAGTTCCCTACCATGAAAGCAGAGTTATTGAATAAGTTTTTTACTAGTGTTTTCATAATTGAAGAGACTACCCAATACTGGAACCTGCTATTAAATATGAAGGGGCAGAACTGTTGGACAAAATAACATTCACAGAAGAGCGACATTAAAAAGAAAATAGACAAACTCAAGTTCAAATCTCCTGGCCCAGATAGGATTCATCCAAGAGAAATTAAAGAGCTAAAAGAGGAGATAGTTCCTCACCTATATAAACTCTACAGAAAAAGGGCAGAACAAAGACAGGCACCAAAAGGATGGAAACTGGGTAATGTGCCCCCAGTTTATAAATGTTGGTCGTTTGTAAGATTTTTTAGTCCATAGTTGCAGATAAAATTGTGGATCACATTGACGGAAACAACTTGTTGCTAAACAGCCAACACAGTTTCAGACAAAATAGATCCTGCCTATCAAACCTCTTGGAATTTTTTCATAACATGCTTGGTATTTACAACAGTAGTAGAGCAATAAGTATACTCTACTTAGATTTCCAAAAGGCCTTTGACAAAGTTCCACACAAGAAACTAATGAGAAAAGTTAGAGCTTTAGGAATTGTTGGAGAAATAGCAAACTGGATCAAAGACTAGCTATCTTGCAGAAAACAGAGAGTTGTAATAAATAGTGAAGAATTAGAATGGGCAGATGTAACAAGCGGAGTTCCTCAGGGTTCTGTCCTTGGCCATCTCTTGTTTTTTTATATACATTAATGATAATGATGTAGGCTTAACTAGCAGGATAGCCAAATTTTCAGATGAAACCAAACAAGGTGTAAATGCAGCAGACCCAAATATAGTGGAAAGTTTAAGAAACGATCTAATGAAAATAGGAGTGGTCAAAAAGATGGCAAATGCCTTTTAACTTGGATCAGTGTAAAGTTTTACAAATAGGAACAAACAACCGTCATGACAGCTACATGCTGCTTGGGAATGACATAAATAGTGAAGAACAAGAGGAGGACCTTGGAGACATTATCATCAAGGAATTAAAAACCACAAAACAGAGCATAAAAGCTGAAAAGAAGGCACAGAAACTAGTGGGATACATAAAGAGGCAGTTCAAATACAGAAACTAAGAAACAGTGCTGCAGGTCTACACATCAATAGTGAGACCTCATTTTGAATATGCAGTACAGTTTTGGTCATCAAAACTAAGAAAGGACATAATTCCATCCATCAGGCAAATAGGTTACCAAAGACGACTAGAGAGCTTGAAACTTATATGGCTAAGAAACATAACAATTGTGAGGACAATAAAAAAATTTAAAATACTGAAATGCATAA